>NW_024097919.1:0-4834 GCF_016545835.1 Crotalus tigris
ATGGCCACCAAAATTGTCGTTTAATTAAAAGTAAAGTTTTTACAATCCAAAATGCCCTGCTGAATTTGTGTCATGGCAAAGCTGCATGAAAGTGACTCTTTGAGTTGTTGGTATATATAATTTTTCCCCTACCCAAGGCAACCCGTCTTTCATTGTGCACACATTTTTGTTTTTCTGGAACCATTCATCTGTTTCCAAAATTTTCTGAATTCAATTCCAGTTTGGCTGTCCAGTTGTGGTTTTAATTTGGCTTGGGTTCTTGTGGTTACTGGTGCTGCCAGTTGTGACTCTGCCATTATTGGTCTAGAGTCTGTGAGGTCGTGGTGCTGTTCTATTGAGGCCATGTGAGATGGGGAGCATCTGCCTAGGAAGTTCTTTCTCCTGGTAAGAATTTGTTGAAGCTTACACTGGAACTGGTGAAAATGGCTGAGACCAGCGGGCTTGTTTGGGATTGGTTTTCACTGGACGTTTTTCCGGAGGGCTTCTAAATTTTTGTGATCAGTCCATACCTGGAAGGGTATTTTGTTGCCTTCCAGGAACTGTCGCCACGTGAGTAATGCCCAACGTATCCCATAAGCCTCCTTCTCCCATACGGGCCAGCGCTGTTCTGTTTCCGTGAGTTTCTTAGATGTATATGCACAGGGTTGCAATACTGCATCATCATTTTCTTGTAATAGCACAGCCCCCACTGCCACATCACTTGCATCTGCCTGTATTATGAAGGGCTTGTCCATATCTGGGTGCCTTAGTACTGTTTCGGCAGAAAAAAGTCTCTTTAGTCTCTCAAACGCTGCTTGGCACTCCATTGTCCATGTTAGTGGCTGGCTAGTTTGACTGAGATGGGCTCCCTTGTTCGTTTTTTAGTAAGTTCAGTGAGGGGCGACGGCTATCTGGGCAAATAGGGGATTAATTGGCGGTAAAAGTTTGCAAGCCAGGAAACTTTTTTTGTAAAGTTTTGCTTTCTTGTGTCGGGGTGGCGCCCAATCTAATACTGCTTTGACCTTCCTCTGGGTCCATTTCCAATGCCCTGTGGGGATATGCAATATCCGAGGTATCTAATCCTTTTCCCTGGTGTCATCGCATTTGAGGGTTTTTTTTTTTTTTTTTTGTTTTTGTTGTATTTTTTATTAGTTTGGCATATAGGTGGGCGGCTCGCAGCTTCTTTAAAACCGCTCTGACAAGGTTAACGTGTTCCTCTTTTGTTTCAGTAAAGATAAGAATGTCGTCCAAGTAAACAAGGACCCCCCTTAAACAGGTGCTCCCTTAGAACGTCATTGATTAATTGCATAAAGACTGCAGGGCCCCCTTGTAATCCAAATGGCAAGACTTTGAATTGATAGCACCCCAAGGGGCAGTTAAATGCAGTCTTCCATTCAGTCCCCTTCCCAATTTCCGTCACGGCGATAGTAAGCTTCCCTTAGCGTCTAGTTTTCAGAAAAAATTTTCGCACCCTATTCTGAGTAGGCTGTCAAGCATGTCTTTCATAAGGGGCAGCGGGTATAGGTTGCTTTCACTGATTGTATTCAGGGCCCTATAATCCACACATAAACGTAAAGAGCCATCCTTCTTCTCTCTAAAAAGGACCGGGGCAGCCACTTTAGGCTTGGCTGGCTCAATGAAACCTCTCTCTAGGTTTTTTTTAATACATCTTTCCATTTCCTCCTTCTCCTTTGGGCTCATGGAGTATAATCTGGGCTTCGGGAGTTTTGCCCCAGGCTTGAATTCAATGGTACAGTCTGTGGGTCGGTGGGGGGGAAGCTCATTCGCCCTCTCCTCACTGAAGACTTCAGCAAGGTCCCTATATTCCTCTGGTATTTCTGTTACTCTTTTTTCCTCTCCTATGTATGCTTTTTCTATTCTTGATTCTGGTAGCCTCCCTTGAGTTTCTAATGTCCATAGGTTCTCCCCTTCGGAAATTTGAATTTCTGTCTCCTCCTTCATTTACCCAGGTAGTTACCCATTTGGGCAACCATTCCATCCCTAAATCATTGGCATTCCAAAACCTGGGGTGTCTACCGACAAACGTTATGTCCGCTTCATGGATTTCCCCCTAGTGGAGAGGTGGTATTGGCAGAGTGGCGCTAGTAGCTGGCACCGCCACCCCTGAGTATGGATCCATCTAGCTGGTGGCCACAAAATATGAGATTGGTTGTTCACCAGTCTCACTGGATGGGATGCCGCAGATTCCCTCACAATGCTTGGTCGCTAATGAGGCAGCGGGTGCAGCCAGAGTCTATTAAGGCTTTCACCTTCTCAGCTTCGGGCATGGGGGGGATTAATATAGTCACTGTTTTGAAGATGGGTGTGATGCATCCACTTACCAGGGGTTCGCCCTCCAAGCTGTCATCTGAGGCATCCACTGGCCCTGTGGTGTAGGCTGGAGTTCTTTCCCCTTGGTGAGCAGAAGTGGGGGGTTCTGCAATTTCCATCATTCTCATGGCCGTTTCTTTTGGCTTAGCTGAAGACTTTCCGGGTTTGTTGATTGGGGATCTGTCTGGGTTGTGCTGGGGGGCCTTTGAGCGGCATTCTACAGCTCGATGCCCTTCTCTTCCGCACTTGAACCATCCCATTTGCTTCTTGGCTGTATCCGATGATTTCACCGGTTGGTGTGTCAGCTCAGGCGGGGGGCGGCTCCATTGTTTTCCTCGGCGATGCCTCTTCAATATGTCGATCTCTGCTTCCTCTGCCAAGACGTACCATTCCTCAAGTCGATGTGGGTCTCCTCGGGGCAGGCAAGCATCATATCGATCATAGTTTAGTCCGTCTTTGAAACGGCCAAGGAGGATGTCTTCTGGCCAATTCAGTTTGCTGGCAATGGCTCGGAATTCTTGTGTATACTCAGCCACTGGGCGTTTGCCCTGCCTCATCGTTGTTATTCTTTCACGTGCTTTGCGATCAGCCAGGGGGTCTTCAAATCGTCTTCTCAAAGAGGACATGAAACGGTTGAAGTTACTGAGTTCTGGGGCATTGGAGTCATGCAAGTTCACCACCCAATCTGCAGCTGGTTCATCCAGGGCAGATTGCACGATCCGGATGCGGGCTTTGTCGCTGGGAATGTCCTGCCCATATTCCTCCATGTAGCTGAGTACTTGGGTTAGGAAAAACCCCAAGCGTGTTGGCTCCCCTTTGAATTTCACTTCCAACGGTGGACGTCTTGGAATGGATCGGTGCCTCTGTTGTGGGTGGTAGTGCCTTCCGTCCAGATTGCCATCTGTGGTCCGGTAAGGGGTGGGAGCTCCTGGATCAGTAGATGTCCCTGGGGTTGCAGGTTCCATGTCCCCCTCGGTGTCTCTCCCTTTGCGGCTCCAGGAACTGGGGCGGCCGTAGGGTTCAGTATTCTCCTCTCTTAGGGAGCTGAGAGTTCTCTTCATCAGGTCAATAGCTTTCTCTAGGATCCAGTCTGAGTACGGTGCCCAGCTTCCTCCCTTTTCACTTGCGTGCAGGGATTTCTCCATCTCCTGCTTCCCTTCTGGTTGCTTGGTCCCCCTTCTCAGGGTCACCTTTCTTGATTCCTTTCCCCACTCACTTTTCTTTCCAACGCCCATCGACCAGCGAGGCTTGTGGTCCTGTGTCTCCACCACTTCTTCTCCTGAGGAATCTGGCCTCTCGGATCCCAACATCTGGCAAGGTTCCAACTGGGTCAGCGGCTCTCGTTCCAGGGAGTTTTCCCCCTCTCTTGCTCCATTGTCTGACATGGTAAATTTTTGCAAAATCCCCCGGCAAGGGTCTTCCTTCCAGGTGGATTAATTTTGCAAGTCCTGTCTAATGTACGGACCCACCCCACTTTGCATCTTAAGAAGACAGAACTCTTGGAATAATTCTTCCAACAGGAATCCTTTATTAAGAAGAAGTGGTTGCAGGCATGCTAGGCAGGACTTGGGGTCCAATCTCTCCCATTCAAGGTTTTAAGGGGTTCCGCAGCAGTCTCACCCAATCACCCCCCCTTCCAGTGATAGTTTCAGGCATCACAATTCCACCCCCTTGCTCCTTTCTTTCGTCTGTATGGAGACTTCAGATAACTACATGAAAGGTAATTAGCTCTCTTTTGTGATGGTAAAGTTCTTTGATGCTATTTACATTCAAAGTCTCTCTTTGAAGTTGCAATAAACACATTCAGCTCCCTAGAAGTCTACTGAAGGAAGTGAGGGCCATAAAGCCCCTTTGTTCTCCCCCTTCTCTCCCTCTTATGGCAGAATCCAGAGAAGGCAGAATTGGGAGTTTCTATATTTGATAATTAAAGATGAAATATAATTGGATTCTGACATCCGCCACTTCATGGTCTACACTGACCATAAGCCACTGCTAGGGCTGTTTACCACGACCAAACAGACCCCACATATTCTTTCTCCTCATATGCTGAGATGGTCCATTTTCCTGTCAGCATATGACTATACATTTATTCACAAACCTGGAAAGGAAATGAGTCATGCAGATGCCCTGAGTAAATTACCCCTGCCAACACTGGAGCCAGATCCTGCTCCAGCCATTAACATTCTATCCATTCAAGAGCTACCTGAGTCTCCCCTCAATGCTAGGGATGTGGCTGCAGAAACTACCACTGATCACACACTTACACGTGTGTTGACATGGGTATTGTCAGGTTGGCCTGACATGTGCCCTGATACTGAGTTCCAAAGTTTCTGGCAGAAGAGGCATGAATTGTCCACTTTCAAGTGTTGCCTGTTATGGGGAAGTAGGGTAGTAATCCCTGCCTCATTGATGTCTAGGATCTTAATCTCTCTACATGAGGAATACCCTGGAATAGTCAGGATGAAAGCGCTTGCACTTAGCCATTTTTGGTGGCCTGGCCTTGATAAAGCCATCGAGGCCCAGG
>NW_024097920.1:0-5000 GCF_016545835.1 Crotalus tigris
AATGCTCCAACACTGGAAGTTTTTAAGAAGAGACTGGACAGCCATTTGTCTGAAATGGTATAGGGTTTCCTGCCTGAGCAGGAGGTTGGACTAGATGACCTCCAAGGTCCCTTCCAACTTTATCATCATCATCATCATCATCATCAACAACAACAACAACAACAATAATAATATCCTTTTAGCCTGTCTGGCTGGGGAATTCTGAGAGTTGAAGGCCACTAATCTTAAAATTGTCAAGATTGGACACTCCTGCCGTAAAGTGTTACTTAAAATAAAAATGGGAAATTGCTGATTTTGGGCTTATACTATAAAGAACTTCAATATGAAAGACAAGAAGGTCAGGAAGGAAAAAAATAAAAAGAAATTAACTCCACTACTAATTCTTAATATTTAATCAGCAGCAGCGATGGTCAAAATGAGTAGAGGTGAGTGGTGAAAGAGAAAGGCCAAAAGACTAATGTCTCTGGAACTGATGCTCATAAGGTGACCAACTGTCCTCCTTTAGGGAGGACAGTCCTCTTTTTGTAAGTTCTGTCCTCCCTCAAAAAGTGTCCTCCTTCATGTCCTCCTTTTTGATATTTGAAGACTAATCTGCAGGGCTTTTTTTCCCCTCATAGAACGCTCAGAACGGCGTTCTGGCACCTTTTTTTGATGTTTTTTTTTTTCAACTTTTGCATGAGCTGTGCTACTCCCCCTATTGGCTTTTGAAAGCCAATAGGAATTGCTGCTGAGCGCGCCAAAACACCCGGCTGGCAAACTTTGCATGCAAGTTGTCTATTATTGTTGCAATGAATAAAATGGTTCTATTATTTACGATATTTTTTTCTTCAATTTATTTGTGTCCTCCTTTTCATTGTAAAAAAGTTGGTCACCTTAGCTCTAAGGATCTTCCTTTTATATCTTTATTTCTCAGATCAATATTTTCTAGACAACAGTATTATTTATAAATGAGAGATCACTAACCCAGATTCAATAATAATGAGGGGAGATAACCTTTCCCCTTTCTGAAGATTTCTGTGCCTTTTTTAATGTGTGTTTCTTATCACTATTCACACAAAAGAATATAGGAAATTTTGTGTCTTGCTTTAAAGAAATAAGACACTTTGGTTATTTTGTACCTCCTTTTTATACAATAACTGCAATTTTACATTCTGTGCAACCAAATAATTTTTCTTTTGGTGTTCCTCCTCAACTTTTGAACCCAAACTGGATGTGTGAGCTGTACTAGTACCTCTGCAAATCATTGTGTCAATTTTAGTGCCTTATTGCCAGCAATAAAGCTCAAAACAATTTTTGGAGAGCGTGCCTAGTTTTGGAACAAGCGATCATTTTGTGACAGCAATTTGATTTGGGATTGATTTTAAAGAGGATCCACTGATGTGTGTAAGTCTGCAATTTAAATTGATGTAATCGGTGCAGATACTTGCCAACCAGAAATGGAAGACATTGTTTTAAAGGAGGCATCTCATCATTCCCTCACAGAGGAGGGCTGGGGTTAGGTTTATGGGTTGATTTAGGGAAATTAAAATCGGGGAAGCTGAGGCTCACGGCCAGGGAATGCTGGTTGAATATGGGCTCTTGTTGGCCTGATGAATGAAGGCGAATATATGTGTCCCAGGATAATGTTGTAGGATCCAATCTTGGTCTGTCACTGGGAATAGATGTTTTGTCTTCTGAGCTTTCAGACTTGTGCCAGTGCCCATCCCCAGGGAACTTTTCTCTGGCAGATTATGTACTTTGGGCTATTCTGTGTGAGGTATTTATATGGTGCCTGCTGTGTGTGGCTTTTTATATGTAGATTGAGGTGTTGATGGCTGATTATTAAGTCATTGGCTGTTGTTTCTTTGTGCTGCCAAGCCCTGGCCGCCTAAGTACTTGATAAGCTGGGAGTAAATCAGCACTCTTGTTGATTGACCATGGGCCCATTTCCCAGGCTTCAACCACTTTCCTGGCTGTTTTTGTGCCTGCTCGTCCAACAATCTTAGCAGCTGCAAAATTGAATGTGTTGGTCTGGCTGGAGGGCAGAATTAAATAGAAATAGCAATAGCATTTAGGCTTATAGACTACCCAATAGTGCTTTTCAGCATTCTCTGGGCAGTTTACAAGGTAGAAGCATTATTTGTATATTGCCCCCAATAATGTGGATCCTTATTTTACCAACCTGGGAAGGATGGAAGGCTGTGTCAACCATGAGCCCTATCAGGATTGAATGCCAGGTTGTGGGCAGAGTTTGCCTGCAATACTGCTTTCTAACCACTACGACCATCAGGGCTCCTTAAATTGGGGGGGGGCAGCCTTGGCTCAGAGTGCCTTTGTCTGCAAAAGGAGAACAATGGCTGAAGTACACTCCTCAGCTTATGACAATTCATTTAGCAGTCCTTCAAAGTTACAACACCACTGAAAAAAGTGACTTATGACCAGTCTTCACATTTACAACCATTGCATCATCCCCATGGTCATACAATCAAAATTCCAGTGTATGGTATATATCTATGGTGGTTGCAATGTCCCAAGGTCATGTGATTTGGCATTGTGATCTTCCCAGCTGGCTTCAGACAAGCAAAGTAATAATAATAATATTAATAATAACAACAACAATAACAATAATAATACCCCGGACTTAACAATTGTCGATAAGAAAGACAAAAAAGTCTGGATAGTGGACGTGACAGTGCCTGGAGACAGCAGAATAGACGAGAAAGAACTGGAGAAGATAACAAAATACAAAGATCTACAAATAGAAATAGAAAGACTGTGACAAAGGCAAGCAAGGATAGTACCAATAGTAATAGGTGCCTTGGGTGCGATCCCAAAATAACTGAAGCATCACTTGAACACCATTGGCATTGACAAATTCGCCATTAGTCAATTGCAAAAGACGGCCTTACTAGGAACCGCCTCCATCCTGCAACGATATCTGTAATACCATCAAACATCCACATCTGCCTATCCCAGGTCCTTGGTAAGGACTCGATAGGTAGACAAAAATGCCAAATCCAGTCTGAACATCTGGCTGACTGTGCAATGATCAATAATAATAATAATAAAAGTTGGAAGGGACCTTGGAGGTTATCTAGTCCAACCCCCTGCTCAGGCAGGAAACTTTATACCATTTCAGACAAATGGCTGTCCAGTCTCTTCTTAAAACTTCCAGTGTTGGAGCATTTACAACTTCTGGAGGCAGGTTGTTCCATTGGTTAATTATTCTGTCAGGAAGTTTCTCCTTAGTTCTGGGTTGCTTCTCTCCTTGATTAGTTTCCATCTGTTGCTTCTTGTCCTGCCTTCAGGTGCTTTGGAGAATAGCTTGACTCCCTCTTCTTTGTGGCAGCCCCTGAGATACTGGAACACTGCTATCATGTCCCCCCCTCGTCCTTCTTTTCATTAGACTAGACATACACAAGTGCTGACGATCGTCCCACTCTATTCCTGTGATCACATGATTGCATTTTGGACACTTGGCAAATGACCTGCATTTACGGCTGTTTTCTGCAATCATGTGATTGTGATTTACAACATTTTTTTTGTCTGAAACAATGCATTTTCATACAGGTGAAAGGATAGGCTGACATGGTCTTTACGCTTTCTCCCTCCTTCCCTCCGTAGAAAATGCTTTTTGAATTACCGTAGCAAGCTAGCTAATTGGATTTTCAGTCTCTTACTGGATTAAGCCAGATTAACTCAACAACACATAATCAAGCAACCCCTCCACCACCCCAGCCTGTTTCCCTCAAGCTCTGTAGTTCTCTTGGCAGAAGAAATAATATAAAAAAACTTGGCAATTCCTTCCTGGCAATTTCAGATCCAGCCTGTAATAGAATTTGACAGAAATCCTAAAATACCAGTATCCTACTTGGAAGAATTGACATAGGTGTCACTGAGTTTAGATGATGGGCTGGAAAATACTGCCGAATTATTGTGGCATTATTGCCTATTGAGGCTCTTGTTATTGTACAGGTAGTCCTCGGCTTACAACAGTTCATTTAGGGACTGTTCAAAGTTACAAATGTGACTTGTGACCGTTTTTCACACTTACGACCTTTGTAGCATCTCCATGGTCAGGTGGTCAAAATTCAGATGTTTGGCAGCTGACTCATACTTATGACGGTTGCTGTGTCCCAAAGTCATGTGATCACCTTTTGCAGCCTTTGGACAAGCAAATTCAATGGGGAAGCCAGATTCACTTAACAACTATGTTACTAACTTATCAACTGTGGCGATTTACTTAACAACTATGGCAAGGAAGGTCATAAAACGGGGCAAAACTCATTTAACAAATGTCTCAATTAACAGAAAGTTTGGGCTGTAAGTTGAGAACTACCTATATACAGATAGTTCTTGACTTAGGACCATCCGTTTAGAGATCATCTGAAGTTACAACAGGATTGAAAAAAGTAACTCACAGTCAGTCCTCGCACTTAAGACTGTCGCAGTGTCCCCCATGGTCATATGATCAAAATTCAGCTGCTTGGCAACTGGCATGTATTTGTGACAATTGCAGTGTCCCAGGGTCTTGTGACTGCAACCATCCCAGGGAGCTTCCAACAAGTAAAGTCGGTGGAGGAAGCCAGATTCACTTAACAACCACATGATTCACTTAATGACTGTGGCAAAAAGCTCATAACATCAGGTGTGTCTCACTTAACGACTGCATCACTTAATGATGGAAGTTTTGGTCCCAGTTGTGGTTTCATGTTGAGGACTATCTGTTATTCAACTCACTCATCGTGCTTGCATTCACAGTAACCAAGATATTCAGTGATGTGATTGGCTGCCTCTGAGGTGGATTGTCAGCTCCTCCTTTCTGACATACAAAATGCTCTTTATAATAAAGTAGAATTATCTCTTCTTGTGTCTTGTCTGGTCTATTTTGGAAGGCCGACATCCACCGACTTTCATGCTTTTCCTAATATATCCAATTAGTCTGTCTGTCTCTGTCTCTCTCTGTCTCTCTCTCTCTCTCTCTCTCTCTCTGACTGTCTATATCAGGGGTCTTCAAACTT
>NW_024097921.1:0-48974 GCF_016545835.1 Crotalus tigris
CATGAACTCATAGAGGAAAATGGACATCGCCAACAAATTCAGAGTGCTTGGGTAGTGTTAGGAGGGCACTAACTTTTCTAGCTTGCGCTATCTATGTTTCCTGGTAAAATACATGGGAAAATCCCATAGGAGGAAAATTCCACTTAGAGTTAGTAAGGTTAGTGTTAGGTCACCATGAACTCATAGAGGAAAATGGACATTACCAACAAATTCAGCGGGCTTGGGTATGGGTAGGAGGGCATTGAACTTTCTAGACTGCCCTATCTATGTTTCCTGGTAAAATACATGGGAAAATCCCATAGGAGGAAAATTCCACTTAAGGTTAGGGTTAGGTCAACATGAACTCATAGAGAAAAATGGACATCGCCAACAAATTCAGAGTGCTTGGGTAGTGATAGGAGGGCACTGACTTTTCTAGCTTGCCGTATTTATGTTTCCTGTTAATATACATGGGAAAATCCAATAGGAGGAAAATTCCACTTAGGGTTAGGGTTAGGTCAACATGAACTCATATAGAAAAATGGACATTGACAATAAATTCAGAGTGCTTGGCTATGGTTAGGTGGGCACTGATTTTTCTACTCTACCTATCTATGTGTCCTGGTAAAATAAATGGGATAATCCCTAAGGAGGAAAATTCAACTTAGGGTTAAGGTTAGGTCAACATAAACTCATAGAGAAAAATGGAGATCGCCAACAAATTCAGAGTTCTTGAGTAGTGATAGGAGGGCACTGTCTTTTCTAGCTTGACCTATCTATGTTTCCTGTTAATATACATGGGAAAATCCAATAGGAGGAAAATTCCACTTAGGGTTAGGGTTAGGTCACCATGAACTCATATAGAAAAATGGACATAGTCAACAAATTCAAATTTCTTGGGTATGGTTAGGAGGGCATTGACCTTTCTAGCCTGCCCTATATAAGTTTCCTGGTAAAATACATGGGAAAATCCCATAGGAGGAAAATTCCACTTAGGGTTAGGGTTAGGTCAAAATAAACTCATAGAGAAAAATGGACATCGCCAACAAATTCAGAGTGATTTTGTATGGCTGTGGAATTCTGGGAGTTGAAGTCCACATGCCTTAAAATTGTCAAGTTTGGGAAACACTGGGTTAGGGTCATGTCACCATGAACTCATATCGAAAAATGGACATTGTCAACAAATTCTGAGTTCTTGGGTATGGTTAGGAGGGCACTGAACTTTCTAGCCTGCCCTATCTATGTTTCCTGGTAAAATATATGTTAAAATCCCATAGAAGGAAAATTCCACTTTGGGTTAGGGTTAGGTCACAATGAACTCAAAGATAAAAATGGGCCTTGCCAACAAATTCAGAGTGATTTTGTATGGTTAGGAGGGCACTGACTTTTCTAGGCTTCCCTTTCTATGTTTCCTGATAAAATACATGGAAAATCCCATTGGAGAAAAATTCCACGTAGGGTTACTAAGCTTAGAGTTAGGTCACCATGAACTAATAGAGGAAAATGGACATTACCAACAAATTCAGAGTGCTTGGCTATGGTTAGGAGTGCACTGACTTTTTTACTCTGCCTATCTATGTGTCCTGGTAAAATAAATGGGAAAATCCCTTAGGAAGAAAATTCCACTTAGGGTTAGGGTTAGGTCAACATGAACTCATAGAGAAAAATGGACATCGCCAACAAATTCATCGTGCTTCGGTATAATTAGGAGGGCACTGACCTTTTTAGCCTGCCCTATCTAAGTTTCCTGGTAAAATACATGGGAAAATCCCATAGGAGAAAAATTCCACTTAGGGTTAGGGTTCGGACAACATGAACTCATATAGAAAAATGGACATAGTCAACAAATTCTAATTTCTTGGGTATGGTTAGGAGGGCACTGACCTTTCACGCCTGCCCTATCTATGTTTCCTGGTAAAATACATGGGAAAATCCCAGAGGAGGAAAATTCCACTTAGGGTTAGGGTTAGGTCAACATGTACTCAGAGATAAAAATGAACCTCGCCAACAAATTCAGAGTGCTTCGGTAGTGTTAGGAGGGCACTGAATTTTCTCGCTTGCCCTATCTATGTTTCCTGGTAAAATACATGGAAAATCCCATTGGAGAAAAATTCCACTGAGGGTTTGTAAGGTTAGAGTTAAGTCACCATGAACTCATAGAGGAAAATGGACATTACCAACAAATTCAGCGTGCTTGGGTATGGTTAGGAGGGCACTGACCTTTCTATCCTGCCCTATCTAGGTTTCCTGGTAAAATACATGTGAAAATCCCATAGGAGGAATATTCCACTTAGGGTCAGGGTTAGGTCAACATGAACTCATATAGAAAAATGGACATCGCCAACAAATTCAGAGTGCTTGGGTAGTGTTAGGAGGGCACTAACTTTTCTAGCTTGCGCTATCTATGTTTCCTGGTAAAATACATGGGAAAATCCCATAGGAGGAAAATTCCACTTAGAGTTACTAAGGTTAGTGTTAGGTCACCATGAACTCATAGAGGAAAATGGACATTACCAACAAATTCAGCGGGCTTGGGTATGGGTAGGAGGGCATTGACCTTTCTAGACTGCCCTATCTATGTTTCCTGGTAAAATACATGGGAAAATCCCATAGGAGGACAATTCCACTTAAGGTTAGGGTTAGGTCAACATGAACTCATAGAGAAAAATGGACATCGCCAACAAATTCAGAGTGCGTGGGTAGTGATAGGAGGGCAATGACTTTTCTAGCTTGCCGTATTTATGTTTCCTGTTAATATACATGGGAAAATCCAATAGGAGGAAAATTCCACTTAGGGTTAGGGTTAGGTCAACATGAACTCATATAGAAAAATGGACATTGCCAATAAATTCAGAGTGCTTGGCTATGGTTAGGTGGGCACTGATTTTTCTACTCTACCTATCTATGTGTCCTGGTAAAATAAATGGGATAATCCTAAGGAGGAAAATTCAACTTAGGGTTAAGGTTAGGTCAACATAAACTCATAGAGAAAAATGGAGATCGCCAACAAATTCAGAGTTCTTGAGTAGTGATAGGAGGGCACTGTCTTTTCTAGCTTGACCTATCTATGTTTCCTGTTAATATACATGGGAAAATCCAATAGGAGAAAAATTCCACTTAGGGTTAGGGTTAGGTCACCATGAACTCATATAGAAAAATGGACATAGTCAACAAATTCAAATTTCTTGGGTATGGTTAGGAGGGCACTGACCTTTCTAGCCTGCCCTATATAAGTTTCCTGGTAAAATACATGGGAAAATCCCATAGGAGGAAAATTCCACTTAGGGTTAGGGTTAGGTCAAAATAAACTCATAGAGAAAAATGGACATCGCCAACAAATTCAGAGTGATTTTGTATGGCTGTGGAATTCTGGGAGTTGAAGTCCACATTCCTTAAAATTGTCAAGTTTGGGAAACACTGGGTTAGGGTCATGTCACCATGAACTCATATCGAAAAATGGACATTGTCAACAAATTCTGAGTTCTTGGGTATGGTTAGGAGGGCACTGAACTTTCTAGCCTGCCCTATCTATGTTTCCTGGTAAAATATATGTTAAAATCACATAGAAGGAAAATTCCACTTTGGGTTAGGGTTAGGTCACAATGAACTCAAAGATAAAAATGGGCCGTGCCAACAAATTCAGAGTGATTTTGTATGGTTAGGAGGGCACTGACTTTTCTAGGCTTCCCTTTCTATGTTTCCTGATAAAATACATGGAAAATCCCATTGGAGAAAAATTCCACTTAGGGTTACTAAGCTTAGAGTTAGGTCACCATGAACTAATAGAGGAAAATGGACATTACCAACAAATTCAGAGTGCTTGGCTATGGTTAGGAGTGCACTGACTTTTTTACTCTGCCTATCTATGTGTCCTGGTAAAATAAATGGGAAAATCCCTTAGGAAGAAAATTCCACTTAGGGTTAGGGTTAGGTCAACATGAACTCAAAGAGAAAAATGGACATCGCCAACACATTCACCGTGCTTCGGTATAGTTAGGAGGGCACTGACCTTTTTAGCCTGCCCTATCTAAGTTTCCTGGTAAAATACATGGGAAAATCCCATAGGAGAAAAATTCCACTTAGGGTTAGGGTTCGGAAACATGAACTCATATAGAAAAATGGACATAGTCAACAAATTCTAATTTCTTGGGTATGGTTAGGAGGGCACTGACCTTTCACGCCTGCCCTATCTATGTTTCCTGGTAAAATACATGGGAAAATCCCAGAGGAGGAAAATTCCACTTAGGGTTAGGGTTAGGTCAACATGTACTCAGAGATAAAAATGAACCTCGCCAACAAATTCAGAGTGCTTCGGTAGTGTTACGAGGGCACTGAATTTTCTCGCTTGCCCTATCTATGTTTCCTGGTAAAATACATGGAAAATCCCATTGGAGAAAAATTCCACTTAGGGTTTGTAAGGTTAGAGTTAAGTCACCATGAACTCATATTGGAAAATGGACATTACCAACAAATTCAGCGTGCTTGGGTATGGTTAGGAGGGCACTGACCTTTCTATCCTGCCCTATCTAGGTTTCCTGGTAAAATACATGGGAAAATCCCATAGGAGGACATCCACCTATAGGGTCAGGGTTTCTAGGTCAAACATGAAGCATATCGAAAAATGGACATCGGCGCCAACAGAACATCAGAGAGTGCTTGGGTAAGTGTTAGGAGGACACACTAACTTTTCTAGCATTGCGGCTATCCTACGCTTTGCCTGGTTAAAAACAGGAAAATCCCGCGATCGGAGGAAATCCATTAGAGTTAGAGCGTTAGTGTTAGTCACATGAAACATCATAGAGGAACAATGGACCATTACCAACAAGCAGGCGGGCATGGGTATGGGTAGGAGGGCATTGACCTTTCAAGCAAGCCTATCTATGTGTCATGGTAAAATAAATGGGATAATCCCTAAGGAGGAAAATTCAACTTAGGGTTAAGGTTAGGTCAACATAAACTCATAGAGAAAAATGGAGATCGCCAACAAATTCAGAGTTCTTGAGTAGTGATAGGAGGGCACTGTCTTTTCTAGCTTGACCTATCTATGTTTCCTGTTAATATACATGGGAAAATCCAATAGGAGGAAAATTCCACTTAGGGTTAGGGTTAGGTCACCATGAACTCATATAGAAAAATGGACATAGTCAACAAATTCAAATTTCTTGGGTATGGTTAGGAGGGCACTGACCTTTCTAGCCTGCCCTATATAAGTTTCCTGGTAAAATACATGGGAAAATCCCATAGGAGGAAAATTCCACTTAGGGTTAGGGTTAGGTCAAAATAAACTCATAGAGAAAAATGGACATCGCCAACAAATTCAGAGTGATTTTGTATGGCTGTGGAATTCTGGGAGTTGAAGTCCACATGCCTTAAAATTGTCAAGTTTGGGAAACACTGGGTTAGGGTCATGTCACCATGAACTCATATCGAAAAATGGACATTGTCAACAAATTCTGAGTTCTTGGGTATGGTTAGGAGGGCACTGAACTTTCTAGCCTGCCCTATCTATGTTTCCTGGTAAAATATATGTTAAAATCCCATAGAAGGAAAATTCCACTTTGGGTTAGGGTTAGGTCACAATGAACTCAAAGATAAAAATGGGCCTTGCCAACAAATTCAGAGTGATTTTGTATGGTTAGGAGGGCACTGACTTTTCTAGGCTTCCCTTTCTATGTTTCCTGATAAAATACATGGAAAATCCCATTGGAGAAAAATTCCACGTAGGGTTACTAAGCTTAGAGTTAGGTCACCATGAACTAATAGAGGAAAATGGACATTACCAACAAATTCAGAGTGCTTGGCTATGGTTAGGAGTGCACTGACTTTTTTACTCTGCCTATCTATGTGTCCTGGTAAAATAAATGGGAAAATCCCTTAGGAAGAAAATTCCACTTAGGGTTAGGGTTAGGTCAACATGAACTCATAGAGAAAAATGGACATCGCCAACAAATTCATCGTGCTTCAGTATAGTTAGGAGGGCACTGACCTTTTTAGCCTGCCCTATCTAAGTTTCCTGGTAAAATACATGGGAAAATCCCATAGGAGAAAAATTCCACTTAGGGTTAGGGTTCGGACAACATGAACTCATATAGAAAAATGGACATAGTCAACAAATTCTAATGTCTTGGGTATGGTTAGGAGGGCACTGACCTTTCACGCCTGCCCTATCTATGTTTCCTGGTAAAATACATGGGAAAATCCCAGAGGAGGAAAATTCCACTTAGGGTTAGGGTTAGGTCAACATGTACTCAGAGATAAAAATGAACCTCACCAACAAATTCAGAGTGCTTCAGTAGTGTTAGGAGGCCACTGAATTTTCTCGCTTGCCCTATCTATGTTTCCTGGTAAAATACATGGAAAATCCCATTGGAGAAAAATTCCACTTAGGGTTTGTAAGGTTAGAGTTAAGTCACCATGAACTCATAGAGGAAAATGGACATTACCAACAAATTCAGCGTGCTTGGGTATGGTTAGGAGGGCACTGACCTTTCTATCCTGCCCTATCTAGGTTTCCTGGTAAAATACATGGGAAAATCCCATAGGAGGAATATTCAACTTAGGGTCAGGGTTAGGTCAACATGAACTCATATAGAAAAATGGACATCGCCAACAAATTCAGAGTGCTTGGGTAGTGTTAGGAGGGCACTAACTTTTCTAGCTTGCGCTATCTATGTTTCCTGGTAAAATACATGGGAAAATCCCATAGGAGGAAAATTCCACTTACAGTTAGTAAGGTTAGTGTTAGGTCACCATGAACTCATAGAGGAAAATGGACATTACCAACAAATTCAGCGGGCTTGGGTATGGTTAGGAGGGCATTGACCTTTCTAGACTGCCCTATCTATGTTTCCTGGTAAAATACATGGGAAAATCCCATAGGAGGAAAATTCCACTTAAGGTTAGGGTTAGGTCAACATGAACTCATAGAGAAAAATGGACATCGCCAACAAATTCAGAGTGCTTGGGTAGTGATAGGAGGGCAATGACTTTTCTAGCTTGCCCTATTTATGTTTCCTGTTAATATACATGGGAAAATCCAATAGGAGGAAAATTCCACTTAGGGTTAGGGTTAGGTCAACATGAACTCATATAGAAAAATGGACATTGCCAATAAATTCAGAGTGCTTGGCTATGGTTAGGTGGGCACTGATTTTTCTACTCTACCTATCTATGTGTCCTGGTAAAATAAATGGGATAATCCCTAAGGAGGAAAATTCAACTTAGGGTTAAGGTTAGGTCAAAATAAACTCATAGAGAAAAATGGAGATCGCCAACAAATTCAGAGTTCTTGAGTAGTGATAGGAGGGCACTGTCTTTTCTAGCTTGACCTATCTATGTTTCCTGTTAATATACATGGGAAAATCCAATAGGAGGAAAATTCCACTTAGGGTTAGGGTTAGGTCACCATGAACTCATATAGAAAAATGGACATAGTCAACAAATTCAAATTTCTTGGGTATGGTTAGGAGGGCACTGACCTTTCTAGCCTGCCCTATATAAGTTTCCTGGTAAAATACATGGGAAAATCCCATAGGAGGAAAATTCCATTTAGGATTAGGGTTAGGTCAAAATAAACTCATAGAGAAAAATGGACATCGCCAACAAATTCAGAGTGATTTTGTATGGCTGTGGAATTCTGGGAGTTGAAGTCCACATGCCTTAAAATTGTCAAGTTTGGGAAACACTGGGTTAGGGTCATGTCACCATGAACTCATATCGACAAATGGACATTGTCAACAAATTCTGAGTTCTTGGGTATGGTTAGGAGGGCACTGAACTTTCTAGCCTGCCCTATCTATGTTTCCTGGTAAAATATATGTTAAAATCCCATAGAAGGAAAATTCCACTTTGGGTTAGGGTTAGGTCACAATGAACTCAAAGATAAAAATGGGCCTTGCCAACAAATTCAGAGTGATTTTGTATGGTTAGGAGGGCACTGACTTTTCTAGGCTTCCCTTTCTATGTTTCCTGATAAAATACATGGAAAATCCCATTGGAGAAAAATTCCACTTAGGGTTACTAAGCTGAGAGTTAGGTCACCATGAACTAATAGAGGAAAATGGACATTACCAACAAATTCAGAGTGCTTGGCTATGGTTAGGAGTGCACTGACTTTTTTACTCTGCCTATCTATGTGTCCTGGTAAAATAAATGGGAAAATCCCTTAGGAAGAAAATTCCACTTAGGGTTAGGGTTAGGTCAACATGAACTCATAGAGAAAAATGGACATTGCCAACAAATTCAGCGTGCTTCGGTATAGTTAGGAGGGCACTGACCTTTTTAGCCTGCCCTATCTAAGTTTCCTGGTAAAATACATGGGAAAATCCCATAGGAGAAAAATTCCACTTAGGGTTAGGGTTCGGACAACATGAACTCATAGAGAAAATGGACATAGTCAACAACCTTCTAATTTCTTGGGTCATGGTTAGGCGGGCATGACTTTCACGCTGCCCTATCTATGTTCCTGGGTGAAATACATGGGAAAAATCCCGAGGAAGGGAAAATTCCACTTAGGGTTAGGGTTAGGTCAACATGAACTCATAGAGAAAAATGAACCTCGCCCACAAATTCAGAGTGCTTCGGTAGTGTTAGGAGAGCACTGTCTTTTCTCGCTTGCCCTATCTATGTTTCCTGGTAAAATACATGGAAAATCCCATTGGAGAAAAATTCCACTTAGGGTTAGTAAGGTTAGGGTTAGGTCACCATGAACTCACAGAGGAAAATGGACATTACCAACAAATTCAGCGTGCTTGGGTATGGTTAAGAGGGCACTGACCTTTCTAATCTGCACTATATAGGTTTCCTGGTAAATACATGGAAATACCATAGAGGACTATTCCACTTTAGGGTCAGGGTTTAGTTCAACATGTGAACTCATATAGAAAAAATGCACGGACACGCCAATATTCAGAGTTCTTGGGCCCGTGTTAGGAGGGGGCACCTGACTGTTTTCTAGCTTAGCGCTATCTATGTGTTACTGGTTTAAAATACATGCCGGAAAATCCCATAGGAGGAAAATTCCACTTAGAGTTAGTAAGGTTAGGGTTAGGTCACCATGAACTCATAGAGGAAAATGGACATTACCAACAAATTCAGCGGGCGTGGGTATGGTTAGGAGGGCATTGACCTTTCTAGACTGCCCTATCTATGTTTCCTGGTAAAATACATGGGAAAATCCCATAGGAGGAAAATTCCACTTAAGGTGAGGGTTAGGTCAACATGAACTCATAGAGAAAAATGGACATCGCCAACAAATTCAGAGTGCTTGGGTAGTGATAGGAGGGCAATGACTTTTCTAGCTTGCCGTATGTATGTTTCCTGTTAATATACATGGGAAAATCCAATAGGAGGAAAATTCCACTTAGGGTTAGGGTTAGGTCAACATGAACTCATATAGAAAAATGGACATAGCCAAAAAATTTAATTTCATTGGGTAGGTTGGGAGGCACTGGTCTCTACGCCTGCCCTATCTCTGTTTCCTGGTAAAATTACATGGGAAAATCCCATAGGAGGAAAATTCCCATGTGAAGGTTAGGGTTAGGTTCAAACATGAACTCATAAGAGGAAAATGGACATCGCCAACAAATTCAGAGTTCCTTGAGTAGTGATAGGAGGGCAGCTGTCTTTCTAGCTGCAGTATTATGTTTTCCTGTATTAATATACATGGAAAAATCCCATAAGAGGAAAATTCCACTTAGGGGTAGGGTTAGGGCACCATGAATTCAGAGAGGAACATGGACACCACCAACAAACTCAGAGTCTTTCGGTATGGTTAGGAGGGCACTTCCTTTTTTAGGCTGCCCTATCTATGTTTCCTGGTAAAATACATGGGAAATTCCCATAGGAGGAAAAGTCCACTAAGGCTTAGGGTTAGGTGCAACAGTGACAAACTCATATTAGAAAAATGGACATTGCCAATAAAATTCAAAGTGGCTTGGCATGATAGGTGGGCACTGATTTTTCTATCTAACTATCGTATGTGTCCTGATAAATAAATGAGATAATCCCTTAGGAGGAAAGGAAAAATTCCACTTAGGGTTAGGGTAGGTCAACAGATAAACTCATAGAGAAAAATGGACATCGCCCATACCAAATTTCAGAGTGATTTTGTAGGCTGTCGGAATTCTGGGAGTTGATGTTCCACATGCCGTAAAATTGTCAAGTTTTGGGAAACACTGGGTTAGGGTCAGTCAGGGTCACCATGAATTAATATCGCGGAAAAAGGATATTGACAAACAAATTCTGGAGTTCTTGGGTGATGGTTAGGAGGGCACCTGAACTTTATAGCTCGCCCATCTATTTTCCTGGTGAAATTATAGGGTAACATCACATAGAAGAAAATCCTCCATTTGGGTTAGGGTTAAGGTCACAATGAACTCAAAGATAAAAATGGGCCTTGCCAACAAATTCAGAGTGATTTTGTATGGTTAGGAGGGCACTGACTTTTCTAGGCTTCCCTTTCTATGTTTCCTGATAAAATACATGGAAAATCCCATTGGAGAAAAATTCCACGTAGGGTTACTAAGCTTAGAGTTAGGTCACCATGAACTAATAGAGGAAAATGGACATTACCAACAAATTCAGAGTGCTTGGCTATGGTTAGGAGTGCACTGACTTTTTTACTCTGCCTATCTATGTGTCCTGGTAAAATAAATGGGAAAATCCCTTAGGAAGAAAATTCCACTTAGGGTTAGGGTTAGGTCAACATGAACTCATAGAGAAAAATGGACATCGCCAACAAATTCAGCGTGCTTCGGTATAGTTAGGAGGGCACTGACCTTTTTAGCCTGCCCTATCTAAGTTTCCTGGTAAAATACATGGGAAAATACCATAGGAGAAAAATTCCACTTAGGGTTAGGGTTCGGACAACATGAACTCATATAGAAAAATGGACATAGTCAACAAATTCTAATTTCTTGGGTATGGTTAGGAGGGCACTGACCTTTCACGCCTGCCCTATCTATGTTTCCTGGTAAAATACATGGGAAAATCCCAGAGGAGGAAAATTCCACTTAGGGTTAGGGTTAGATCAACATGTACTCAGAGATAAAAATGAACCTCGCCAATAAATTCAGAGTGCTTCGGTAGTGTTAGGAGGGCACTGAATTTTCTCGCTTGCCCTATCTATGTTTCCTGGTAAAATACATGGAAAATCCCATTGGAGAAAAATTCCACTTAGGGTTTGTAAGGTTAGAGTTAAGTCACCATGAACTCATAGAGGAAAATGGACATTACCAACAAATTCAACGTGCTTGGGTATTGTTAGGAAGGCACTGACCTTTCTATCCTGCCCTATCTAGGTTTCCTGGTAAAATACATGGGAAAATCCCATAGGAGGAATATTCCACTTAGGGTCAGGGTTAGGTCAACATGAACTCATATAGAAAAATGGACATCGCCAACAAATTCAGAGTGCTTGGGTAGTGTTAGGAGGGCACTAACTTTTCTAGCTTGCGCTATCTATGTTTCCTGGTAAAATACATGGGAAAATCCCATAGGAGGAAAATTCCACTTACAGTTAGTAAGGTTAGTGTTAGGTCACCATGAACTCATAGAGGAAAATGGACATTACCAACAAATTCAGCGGGCTTGGGTATGGTTAGGAGGGCATTGACCTTTCTAGACTGCCCTATCTATGTTTCCTGGTAAAATACATGGGAAAATCCCATAGGACGAAAATTCCACTTAAGGTTAGGGTTAGGTCAACATGAACTCATAGAGAAAAATGGACATCGCCAACAAATTCAGAGTGCTTGGGTAGTGATAGGAGGGCAATGACTTTTCTAGCTTGCCGTATTTATGTTTCCTGTTAATATACATGGGAAAATCCAATAGGAGGAAAATTCCACTTAGGGTTAGGGTTAGGTCAACATGAACTCATATAGAAAAATGGACATTGCCAATAAATTCAGAGTGCTTGGCTATGGTTAGGTGGGCACTGATTTTTCTACTCTACCGATCTATGTGTCCTGGTAAAATAAATGGGATAATCCCTAAGGAGGAAAATTCAACTTAGGGTTAAGGTTAGGTCAACATAAACTCATAGAGAAAAATGGAGATCGCCAACAAATTCAGAGTTCTTGAGTAGTGATAGGAGGGCACTGTCTTTTCTAGCTTGACCTATCTATGTTTCCTGTTAATATACATGGGAAAATCCAATAGGAGGAAAATTCCACTTAGGGTTAGGGTTAGGTCACCATGAACTCATATAGAAAAATGGACATAGTCAACAAATTCAAATTTCTTGGGTATGGTTAGGAGGGCACTGACCTTTCTAGCCTGCCCTATATATGTTTCCTGGTAAAATACATGGGAAAATCCCATAGGAGGAAAATTCCACTTAGGGTTAGGGTTAGGTCAAAATAAACTCATAGAGAAAAATGGACATCGCCAACAAATTCAGAGTGCTTGGGTAGTGATAGGAGGGCAATGACTTTTCTAGCTTGCCGTATTTATGTTTCCTGTTAATATACATGGGAAAATCCAATAGGAGGAAAATTCCACTTAGGGTTAGGGTTAGGTCAACATGAACTCATATAGAAAAATGTACATAGTCACGAAATTCTAATTTCTTGGGTATGGTTGGGAGGGCACTGACCTTTCTAGCCTGCCCTATCTATGTTTCCTGGTAAAATACATGGGAAAATCCCATAGGAGGAAAATTCCCCTTAAGGTTAGGGTTAGGTCAACATGAACTCATAGAGGAAAATGGACATCGCCAACAAATTCAGAGTTCTTGAGTAGTGATAGGAGGGCACTGTCTTTTCTAGCATGCCGTATTTATGTTTCCTGTTAATATACATGGGAAAATCCAATAGGAGGAAAATTCCACTTAGGGTTAGGGTTAGGTCACCATGAACTCATATACAAAAATGGACATAGTCAAGAAATTCAAATTTCTTGGGTATGGTTAGGAGGGCACTGACCTTTCTAGCCTGCCCTATATAGGTTTCCTGGTAAAATACATGGGAAAATCCCATAGGAGGAAAATTCCACTTAAGGTTAGGGTTAGGTCAACATGAACTCATATAGAAAAATGGACATTGCCAATAAATTCAAAGTGCTTGGCTATGATTAGGTGGGCACTGATTTTTCTACTCTACCTATCTATGTGTCCTGATAAAATAAATGGGATAATCCCTTAGGAGGAAAATTCCACTTAGGGTTAGGGTTAGGTCAACATAAACTCATAGAGAAAAATGGACATCGCCAACAAATTCAGAGTGATTTTGTATGGCTGTGGAATTCTGGGAGTTGAAGTCCACATGCCTTAAAATTGTCAAGTTTGGGAAACACTGGGTTAGGGTCAGGTCACCATGATTTCATATCGAAAAATGGATATTGACAACAAATTCTGAGTTCTTGGGTATGGTTAGGAGGGCACTGAACTTTCTAGCCTGCCCTATCTATTTTTCCTGGTAAAATATATGGTAAAATCCCATAGAAGGAAAATTCCACTTTGGGTTAGGGTTAGGTCACAATGAACTCAAAGATCAAAATGGGCCTTGCCAACAAATTCAGAGTGATTTTGGATGGTTAGGAGGGCACTGACTTTTCTAGGCTTCCCTTTCTATGTTTCCTGATAAAATACATGGAAAATCCCATTGGAGAAAAATTCCACTTAGGGTTACTAAGCTTAGAGTTAGGTCACCATGAACTAATAGAGGAAAATGGACATTACCAACAAATTCAGAGTGCTTGGCTATGGTTAGGAGTGCACTGACTTTTTTACTCTGCCTATCTATGTGTCCTGGTAAAATAAATGGGAAAATCCCTTAGGAAGAAAATTCCACTTAGGGTTAGGGTTAGGTCAACATGAACTCATAGAGAAAAATGGACATCGCCAACAAATTCAGCGTGCTTCGGTATAGTTAGGAGGGCACTGACCTTTTTAGCCTGCCCTATCTAAGTTTCCTGGTAAAATACATGGGAAAATCCCATAGGAGAAAAATTCCACTTAGGGTTAGGGTTCGGACAACATGAACTCATATAGAAAAATGGACATAGTCAACAAATTCTAATTTCTTGGGTATGGTTAGGAGGGCACTGACCTTTCACGCCTGCCCTATCTATGTTTCCTGGTAAAATACATGGGAAAATCCCAGAGGAGGAAAATTCCACTTAGGGTTAGGGTTAGGTCAACATGTACTCAGAGA
The DNA here is from genome assembly GCF_016545835.1 of Crotalus tigris. Classification (NCBI taxonomy): domain Eukaryota; kingdom Metazoa; phylum Chordata; class Lepidosauria; order Squamata; family Viperidae; genus Crotalus; species Crotalus tigris. The sequence continues at coordinate 14,136 of NW_024097921.1, forward strand.
TAAAAATGAACCTCGCCAACAAATTCAGAGTGCTTCAGTAGTGTTAGGAGGCCACTGAATTTTCTCGCTTGCCCTATCTATGTTTCCTGGTAAAATACATGGAAAATCCCATTGGAGAAAAATTCCACTTAGGGTTTGTAAGGTTAGAGTTAAGTCACCATGAACTCATAGAGGAAAATGGACATTACCAACAAATTCAGCGTGCTTGGGTATGGTTAGGAGGGCACTGACCTTTCTATCCTGCCCTATCTAGGTTTCCTGGTAAAATACATGGGAAAATCCCATAGGAGGAAAATTCCACTTAGGGTTAGGGTTAGGTCAACATGTACTCAGAGATAAAAATGAACCTCGCCATTCAGAGTGCTTCGGTAGTGTTAGGAGGGCACTGAATTTTCTCGCTTGCCCTATCTATGTTTCCTGGTAAAATACATGGAAAATCCCATTGGAGAAAAATTCCACTTAAAGGTTAGAGTTAAGTCACCATGAACTCATAGAGGAAAATGGACATCGCCAACAAATTCAGAGTGCTTGGGTAGTGTTAGGAGGGCACTAACTTTTCTAGCTTGCGCTATCTATGTTTCCTGGTAAAATACATGGGAAAATCCCATAGGAGGAAAATTCCACTTAGAGTTAGTAAGGTTAGTGTTAGGTCACCATGAACTCATAGAGGAAAATGGACATTACCAACAAATTCAGCGGGCTTGGGTATGGGTAGGAGGGCATTGACCTTTCTAGACTGCCCTATCTATGTTTCCTGGTAAAATACATGGGAAAATCCCATAGGAGGAAAATTCCACTTAAGGTTAGGGTTAGGTCAACATGAACTCATAGAGAAAAATGGACATCGCCAACAAATTCAGAGTGCTTGGGTAGTGATAGGAGGGCAATGACTTTTCTAGCTTGCCGTATTTATGTTTCCTGTTAATATACATGGGAAAATCCAATAGGAGGAAAATTCCACTTAGGGTTAGGGTTAGGTCAACATGAACTCATATAGAAAAATGGACATTGCCAATAAATTCAGAGTGCTTGGCTATGGTTAGGTGGGCACTGATTTTTCTACTCTACCGATCTATGTGTCCTGGTAAAATAAATGGGATAATCCCTAAGGAGGAAAATTCAACTTAGGGTTAAGGTTAGGTCAACATAAACTCATAGAGAAAAATGGAGATCGCCAACAAATTCAGAGTTCTTGAGTAGTGATAGGAGGGCACTGTCTTTTCTAGCTTGACCTATCTATGTTTCCTGTTAATATACATGGGAAAATCCAATAGGAGGAAAATTCCACTTAGGGTTAGGGTTAGGTCACCATGAACTCATATAGAAAAATGGACATAGTCAACAAATTCAAATTTCTTGGGTATGGTTAGGAGGGCACTGACCTTTCTAGCCTGCCCTATATAAGTTTCCTGGTAAAATACATGGGAAAATCCCATAGGAGGAAAATTCCACTTAGGGTTAGGGTTAGGTCAAAATAAACTCATAGAGAAAAATGGACATCGCCAACAAATTCAGAGTGATTTTGTATGGCTGTGGAATTCTGGGAGTTGAAGTCCACATGCCTTAAAATTGTCAAGTTTGGGAAACACTGGGTTAGGGTCATGTCACCATGAACTCATATCGAAAAATGGACATTGTCAACAAATTCTGAGTTCTTGGGTATGGTTAGGAGGGCACTGAACTTTCTAGCCTGCCCTATCTATGTTTCCTGGTAAAATATATGTTAAAATCCCATAGAAGGAAAATTCCACTTTGGGTTAGGGTTAGGTCACAATGAACTCAAAGATAAAAATGGGCCTTGCCAACAAATTCAGAGTGATTTTGTATGGTTAGGAGGGCACTGACTTTTCTAGGCTTCCCTTTCTATGTTTCCTGATAAAATACATGGAAAATCCCATTGGAGAAAAATTCCACTTAGGGTTACTAAGCTTAGAGTTAGGTCACCATGAACTAATAGAGGAAAATGGACATTACCAACAAATTCAGAGTGCTTGGCTATGGTTAGGAGTGCACTGACTTTTTTACTCTGCCTATCTATGTGTCCTGGTAAAATAAATGGGAAAATCCCTTAGGAAGAAAATTCCACTTAGGGTTAGGGTTAGGTCAACATGAACTCATAGAGAAAAATGGACATCGCCAACAAATTCATCGTGCTTCGGTATAGTTAGGAGGGCACTGACCTTTTTAGCCTGCCCTATCTAAGTTTCCTGGTAAAATACATGGGAAAATCCCATAGGAGAAAAATTCCACTTAGGGTTAGGGTTCGGACAACATGAACTCATATAGAAAAATGGACATAGTCAACAAATTCTAATTTCTTGGGTCTGGTTAGGAGGGCACTGACCTTTCACGCCTGCCCTATCTATGTTTCCTGGTAAAATACATGGGAAAATCCCAGAGGAGGAAAATTCCACTTAGGGTTAGGGTTAGGTCAACATGTACTCAGAGATAAAAATGAACCTCGCCAATAAATTCAGAGTGCTTCGGTAGTGTTAGGAGGGCACTGAATTTTCTCGCTTGCCCTATCTATGTTTCCTGGTAAAATACATGGAAAATCCCATTGGAGAAAAATTCCACTTAGGGTTTGTAAGGTTAGAGTTAAGTCACCATGAACTCATAGAGGAAAATGGACATTACCAACAAATTCAGCGTGCTTGGGTATGGTTAGGAGGGCACTGACCTTTCTATCCTGCCCTATCTAGGTTTCCTGGTAAAATACATGGGAAAATCGCATAGGAGGAATATTCCACTTAGGGTCAGGGTGAGGTCAACATGAACTCATATAGAAAAATGGACATCGCCAACAAATTCAGAGTGCTTGGGTAGTGTTAGGAGGGCACTAACTTTTCTAGCTTGCGCTATCTATGTTTCCTGGTAAAATACATGGGAAAATCCCATAGGAGGAAAATTCCACTTAGAGTTAGTAAGGTTAGTGTTAGGTCACCATGAACTCATAGAGGAAAATGGACATTACCAACAAATTCAGCGGGCTTGGGTATGGGTAGGAGGGCATTGACCTTTCTAGACTGCCCTATCTATGTTTCCTGGTAAAATACATGGGAAAATCCCATAGGAGGAAAATTCCACTTAAGGTTAGGGTTAGGTCAACATGAACTCATAGAGAAAAATGGACATCGCCAACAAATTCAGAGTGCTTGGGTAGTGATAGGAGGGCAATGACTTTTCTAGCTTGCCGTATTTATGTTTCCTGTTAATATACATGGGAAAATCCAATAGGAGGAAAATTCCACTTAGGGTTAGGGTTAGGTCAACATGAACTCATATAGAAAAATGGACATTGCCAATAAATTCAGAGTGCTTGGCTATGGTTAGGTGGGCACTGATTTTTCTACTCTACCGATCTATGTGCCCTGGTAAAATAAATGGGATAATCCCTAAGGAGGAAAATTCAACTTAGGGTTAAGGTTAGGTCAACATAAACTTATAGAGAAAAATGGAGATCGCCAACAAATTCAGAGTTCTTGAGTAGTGATAGGAGGGCACTGTCTTTTCTAGCTTGACCTATCTATGTTTCCTGTTAATATACATGGGAAAATCCAATAGGAGGAAAATTCCACTTAGGGTTAGGGTTAGGTCAACATGAACTCATATAGAAAAATGGACATAGTCAGCAAAATCTAATTTCTTGGGTATGGTTAGGAAGGCACTGACCTTTCTAGCCTGCTCTATATATGTTTCCTGGTAAAATACATGGAAAATCCCATTGGAGGAAAATTCCACTTAGGGTTAGGGTTAGGTCAACATGAACTCATATAGAAAAATGGACATAGTCACCAAATTCTAATTTCTTGGGTATGGTTGGGAGGGCACTGACCTTTCTTGCCTGCCCTATCTATGCTTCCTGGTAAAATACATGGGAAAATCCCATAGGAGGAAAATTCCACTTAGGGTTACGGTTAGGTCAACATGAACTCATATAGAAAAATGGACATAGTCACCAAATTCTAATTTCTTGGGTATGGTTGGGAGGGCACTGACCTTTCTTGCCTGCCCTATCTATGCTTCCTGGTAAAATACATGGGAAAATCCCATAGGAGGAAAATTCCACTTAGGGTTACGATTAGGTCAACATGAACTCATAGATAAAAATGAACCTCGGCAAAAAATTCAGAGTGCTTCGGTAGCTCTAGGAGGGCACTGACCTTTCTAGCCTGCCCTATCTATGTTTCCTGGTAAAATACATGGAAAATCCCATTGCAGGAAAATTCCACTTAGGGTTAGTCAGGTTAGGGTTAGGTCACCATGAACTCATATAGAAAAATGGACATTGCCAATAAATTCAGAGTGCTTGGGTATGGTTAGGAGGTCACTGACCTTTCTAGGCTGCCCTATCTATGTTTCCTTTTAAAATACATGGGAAAATCCAATAGGAGGAAAATTCCACTTAGGGTTAGGGTTAGGTCACCATGAACTCATAGAGGAAAATGGACATTACCAACAAATTCAGCGTGCTTGGGTATGGTTAGGAGGGCACTGACCTTTCTAGGCTGCCCTATCTATGTTTCCTGGTAAAATACATGGGAAAATCCCATAGAAGGAAAATTCCACTTAGGGTTAGGGTTAGGTCAACATAAACCCATAGAGAAAAATGGACATAGTCAAAAAATTCTGATTTCTTGGGTATGGTTAGCAGGGGACTTACCTTTCTAGCCTGCCCTATCTATGTTTCCTGGTAAAATACATGGAAAATCCCATTGCAGGAAAATTCCACTTAGGGTTAGTCAGGTTAGGGTTAGGTTACCATGAACTCATATAGAAAAATAGACATTGCCAATAAATTCAGAGTGCTTGGGTATGGTTAGGAGGGCACTGACCTTTCTAGGCTGCCCTATCTATGTTTCCTTTTAAAATACATGGGAAAATCCAATAGGAGGAAAATTCCACTTAGGGTTAGGGTTAGGTCACCATGAACTCATAGAGGAAAATAGACATTACCAACAAATTCAGCGTGCTTGGGTATGGTTAGGAGGGCACTGACCTTTCTAGGCTGCCCTATCTATGTTTCCTGGTAAAATACATGGGAAAATCCCATAGAAGGAAAATTCCACTTAGGGTTAGGGTTAGGTCAACATAAACCCATAGAGAAAAATGGACATAGTCAAAAAATTCTGATTTCTTCGGTATGGTTAGAAGGGGACTTACCTTTCTAGCCTGCCCTATCTATGTTTCCTGGTAAAATACATGGGAAAATCCCATAGGAGGAAAATTCCACTTAGGGTTAGGGTTAGGTCAACATGAACTCATAGAGAAAAATGGACATCGCCAACAAATTCAGAGTGCTTGGGTAGTGTTAGGAGGGCAATGACTTTTCTAGCTTGCCCTATCTGTGTTTCCTGGTAAAATACATGGAAAATCCTATTGGAGGAAAATTCCACTTAGGGTTAGTAAGGTTAGGGTTAGGTCACCATGAACTCATATAAAAAAACGGACATTGCCAATAAATTCAGACTGCTTGGCTATGGTTAGGTGGGCACTGACTTTTCTACTCTGCCTATCTATGTGTCCTGGTAAAATAAATGGGAAAATCCCTTAGGAGGAAAATTCCACTTAGGGTTAGGGTTAGGTCACCATTAACTCATATAGAAAAATGGACATCGTCAACAAATTCTGAGTTCTTGGGTATGGTTAGGAGGGCAATGACTTTTCTATCTTGCCCTATCTATGTTTCCTGGTAAAATACATGGGATTATATCATAGGAGGAAAATTCAACTTAGGGTTAGGGTTAGGTCAACATGACCTCATAGAGAAAAATAGACATCGCCAACAAATTCAGCGTACTTGCGTATTTTTAGGCGGGCACTGACATTTCTAGCCTGCCCTATATATGTTTCCTGGTAAAATACATGGAAAATCCCATTGGAGGAAAATTCCACTTCGGGTTAGTAAGGTTAGGGTTAGGTCACCATGATCTCATATAGAAAAATGGACATCGCCAACAAATTCAGAGTGCTTGGGTATGGTTTGGGGGGAATTGACTTTCTACCCTGCCCTCTCTGGATTTCTGGGAAAATACATGGGAAAATCCCTTAGGAGAAAAATTCGGAATACTTTACTATGGTTAGGAGGGCACTTACTTTTTTAGGCTGCCCTGTCTATGTTTCCCGGTAAAAGATATGGGAAAATACCATAGCAGTAAAATTCCACTTAGGGTTATGGTTAAATCACCACGAAATCATAGAGCAAAATAGTCATCGCCAAAAAAAAAAAACAAAAAAACAGGATTCTTGGGTATAAATAGGAGGGCACTGACCTTTCTAGCCTCCCCTAACTCTAAGCAGAAGTTAGAAAGGGCAGGCTAGAAAAGTCAGTGCCCTCCTAAACATACCCAAGCACTTTGAATTTCTTGACGACATCCATTTTGCTCTATGAGTTCGTGTTGACCTAACCCTAACTCTAAGAGGAATTTTCCTCCAATGGGATTTTCCCGTGTATTTTACCAGGAAAGATAGATAGTGCAGGCTAGAAAATCAGTGCCCTCCTAATTATACCCAAAAATCCCGTTTTTTCTTTTTTTTTTTTTTGTCGATGACTATTTTGCTCTATGAATTCATGGTGATTTAACCCTAACTCTAAGTGCAATTTTACTCCAATGAGATTTTCCCATATCTTTTACCGGGAAACATAGATAGGGCAGCGTAGAAAAGTAAGTGACCTCCTAACCATAGTAAAGTATTCTGAATTTGTTGGCACTTTCCATTTTTTTCTATGAATTCATGGTGACCTAACCCTAACCCTAAGTGGAATTTTCCTCCTATTGGATTTTCCATTGTATTTTACGAGAAAACAAAGATAGGGCAACCTAGAAAATTAAGTGCTCTCCTAACCGTACCCAAGTATTCCGACATTGTTGACGATGTCCATTTTGCTCTGTGAGTTCATGTTGACCTAACCCTAACCCTAAGTGGAATTTTCCTCCTTTGGAATTTTTCCCAGGTATTTTACCAGGAATCATAGATAGGGCAGGCTAGAAAACTCACTGCCCTCCTAACCATACCCAAGCCCTTTGAATTTCTTGGCGGCATGCATTTTGCTCTATGAGTTCGTGTTGACCTAACCCTAACCCTAACTGGAATTTTTCTCCTAAGGGATTATCCCATGTATTTTACCAGGGAAAATAGATAGGGTAGGCTAGAAAAATCATTGCCCTCCTAACCCTACCCAAGCACTCTGAATTTGTTGGCGACTTCCATTTTTCTCTTTGAATTCACATTGACCTAAACCTAACTCTAAGTAGAATTTTCCTCCTATGGGATTTTCCCATGTATTTTAACAGGAAACATAGATAGGGCAGGCTAGAAAATTCAGTGCCCAGCTAACCATACCCAAGCACTTTGAATTTCTTGGCAGCATGCATTTTCCTCTATGAGTTCATGTTGACCTAACCCTAACCCTAAGCCGAATTTTCCTCCTAAGGGATTTTCCCATGTATTTTAACAGGAAACATAGATAGGGCAGGCTAGAAAATTCAGTGCCCAGCTAACCATACCCAAGCACTTTGAATTTCTTGACGACATCCATTTTGCTCTATGAGTTCGTGTTGACCTAACCCTAACTCTAAGAGGAATTTTCCTCCAATGGGATTTTCCCGTGTATTTTACCAGGAAAGATAGATAGTGCAGGCTAGAAAATCAGTGCCCTCCTAATTATACCCAAAAATCCCGTTTTTTCTTTTTTTTTTTTGTCGATGACTATTTTGCTCTATGAATTCATGGTGATTTAACCCTAACTCTAAGTGCAATTTTACTCCAATGAGATTTTCCCATATCTTTTACCGGGAAACATAGATAGGGCAGCGTAGAAAAGTAAGTGACCTCCTAACCATAGTAAAGTATTCTGAATTTGTTGGCAATTTCCATTTTTTTCTATGAATTCATGGTGACCTAACCCTAACCCTAAGTGGAATTTTCCTCCTATTGGATTTTCCATTGTATTTTACGAGAAAACAAAGATAGGGCAACCTAGAAAATTAAGTGCTCTCCTAACCGTACCCAAGTATTCCGACATTGTTGACGATGTCCATTTTGCTCTGTGAGTTCATGTTGACCTAACTCTAACCCTAAGTGGAATTTTCCTCCTTTGGAATTTTTCCCAGGTATTTTACCAGGAATCATAGATAGGGCAGGCTAGAAAACTCACTGCCCTCCTAACCATACCCAAGCCCTTTGAATTTCTTGGCGGCATGCATTTTGCTCTATGAGTTCGTGTTGACCTAACCCTAACCCTAACTGGAATTTTTCTCCTAAGGGATTATCCCATGTATTTTACCAGGGAAAATAGATAGGGTAGGCTAGAAAAATCATTGCCCTCCTTACCCTACCCAAGCACTCTGAATTTGTTGGCGACTTCCATTTTTCTCTTTGAATTCACATTGACCTAAACCTAACTCTAAGTAGAATTTTCCTCCTATGGGATTTTCCCATGTATTTTAACAGGAAACATAGATAGAGCAGGCTAGAAAATTCAGTGCCCAGCTAACCATACCCAAGCACTTTGAATTTCTTGGCAGCATGCATTTTCCTCTATGAGTTCATGTTGACCTAACCCTAACCCTAAGCCGAATTTTCCTCCTAAGGGATTTTCCCATATATTTTACCAGGAAACATAGATAGGGCAGGCTAGAAAAGTCAGTGCCCTCCTAACCATAACCAAGAACTCTGAATTTGTTGAGGATGTCCATTTTTCTATATGACTTCATGGTGACCTATCCCTAACCCTAAGTGGAATTTTCCTCCCAAGGGATTTTCCCATTTATTTTACCAGGACACATAGATAGGCAGAGTAAAAAAGTCAGTGCCAACCTAACCATAGCCAAGAACTCTGAATTTGTTGGCAATGTCCATTTTCCTCTATGAGTTCATGGTGACCTAACTCTAATCTTACTAACCCTATGTGGAATTTTCCTCCAATGGGATTTTCCATGTATTTTACCAGGAAACATAAATAGGGTACGTTAGAAAAGTAAGTGCCCTCCTAACCGTACCCAAGTATTCTGAGTTTGCTAGCGATGTCCATTTTTCTATAAGAATTCATGGTGACCTAACCCTAACCCTAAGTTGAATTTTCCTCCTAAGGGATTTTCCCATGTATTTTACCTGGACACATAGATAGGCAGAATGAAAAAGTCAGTGCCGTCCTAACCATAGCCAAGCACTCTGAATTTGGTGGCAATGTCCATTTTCCTCTATGAGTTCATGTTGACCTAACCCTAACCCTAAGTGGAGTTTTCCTCCTATTGGATTTTTCCATGTATTTTACCAGGAAACATAGATAGGGTAGGCTAGAAAGGTCAGTGTCCTCCTAACCATACCCAAGAACTCGGAATTTGTTGAGGATGTCCATTTTTCTATATGACTTCATGGTGACCTATCCCTAACCCTAAGTGGAATTTTACTCCCAAGGGATTTTCCCATTTATTTTACCAGGACACATAGATAGGCAGAGTAAAAAAGTCAGTGCCAACCTAACCATAGCCAAGAACTCTGAATTTGTTGGCAATGTCCATTTTCCTCTATGAGTTCATGGTGACCTAACCCGAACCTTACTAACTCTAAGTGGAATTTTCCTCCAATGGAATTTTCCATAAATTTTGGCCGGAAACATAGATAGGGCAAGCTAGAAAAATAATGCCCTCCTAACCGTACCCAAGCACTCTGAATTTGTTGGCGATGTCCATTTTTCTATATGAGTTCATGTTGACCTAACCCTAACCCTAAATGGAATTTTCCTACTATGAGATTTTACCATGTATTTTACAAGGAAACCTACAGTAGATAGGGCAGATCACAAAAGTCAGTGCCCTCCTACCCATACCCAAGTACTCTGAATTTCGTGGCGAGGTCAATTTTGCTCTATGAGTTCATGTTGACCTAACCCTAACCCTTAATGGAATTTTTCTCCTATGGCATTTTCCCATCAATTATACCAGAAAACATATATAGGGCAGGATAGAAAGGTCAGTACCCACCTAACAATACCCAAGTACTCTGAATTTGTTGGCGATGTCCATTTTTCTATACGAGTTCATGGTGACCTAACCCTAACCCTAAGTGGAATTTTCCTCCTAAGGGATTTTCCCATTTATTTTACCAGGACACATAGATAGGCAGAGTAGAAAAATCTGTGCCCTACTAACCATACAAAATCACTCTGAATTTGTTGGCGATGTCTATTTTTGTCTATGAGTTCATGTTGACCTAACCCTAACCCTAACTGGAATTTTCCTCCTAAGGGATTTTCCCATGTATTTTACCAGGAAACATACAGTAGATAGGGCAGACTAAAAAAGTCAATGCCCTCCTAACCATACCCAAGTACTCTGAATTTCGTGGCGAGGTCCATTTTTCTCTATCAGTTCATGTTGACCTAAACCTAACCCTCAGTGGAATTTTTCTCCCATGGGATTTTCCCATATATTTTACCAGGAAATATAGATAGGGTATGCTACAATGGTGAATGCCCTCCAAACCATACCCAAGCACTCTGCATTTGTTGGCAATTTCCATTTTCCTCTATGAGTTTATGGAGACCTAACCATAACCTTACCAACCGTAATTGCAATTTTCCTCCAATGGAATTTTCCATGTATTTTACCCGGAAACATAGATAGGGCAAGCTAGAAAATTAAGTGCCCTCCTAAACATACCCAAGCAGTCTGAATTTCTTGGTGATGTCCATTTTTCTATACGAGTTCATGGTGACCTAACACTAACCCTAAGTGGAATTTTCCTCCTAAGGGATTTTCCCATTTATTTTACCAGGACATATAGATAGGCAGAGTAGAAAAATCAGTGCCCTACTAACCATACAAAATCAATATGAATTTGTGTCCTCCTAACCATACCCAACAACTGAGAATTTGTTCACAATGTCCATTTTTCTATGTGTTCATGGTAACCAACCCTAACCCTAAGTAGAATTTTCCTCCTATGGGATTTTCCCATCTATTTTACCAGGACACATAGATAGGCAGAGTAAAAAAGTCAGTGCCTTCCTAACCATAGCCAAACACGCTGAATTTGTTGGCAATGTCCATTTTCCTCTATGAGTTCATGGTGACCTAACCCTAAACTTACTAACCCTAAGTGGAATTTTCCTCCAATCGGATTTTCCATGTATTTTACCAGGAAACATAGATAGGGCAAGTGAGAAAAGTAACTGCCGTACTAACCGTACCCAAGTATTCTGAGTTTGTTGGCGATGTCCATTTTGCTTTATCAGTTCATATTGACCTAACCCTAACCCTAAGTGGAATTTTTCTCCTAAGGGATTTTCCCATATATTTTACCAGGAAATATACATAGGGTACGCTGCAAAGGTCAATGCCCTCCAAACCATACCCAATCACTCTGAATTTGTTGGCGATGTCCATTTTTCTATTTGAGTTCATGTTGACCTAACACTAACTCTAAGTGGAATTTTCCTCCTATGGGATTTTCCGATGTATTTTACCAAGAAATATAGAAAGGGCAGGCTAGAAAACTCAGTGCCCTCCTAACCATACAAAACCACTCTGAATTTGTTTGCGATGTCCATTTTTATCTATGAGTTCATGGTGACCTAACCCTAACCCTAAGTGGAATTTTCCTCCTATGGGATTTTCCCATTTATTTTACCAGGAAACATAGATAGGGCAGGCTAGAAAGGTCAGTGCCCACCTAACCATACCCAAGAACTCAGAATTTGTTGACAATGTCCATTTTTCTATGTGTTCATAGTGACCCAACCCTAACCCTAAGTGGAATTTTCCTCCTTAGGGATTTTCCCATTTATTTCACCAGGACACATAGATAGGCAGAGTAGAAAAGTCAGTGCCCTCCTAACCATAGCCAAGCACTCTTAATTTGTTGGCAATGTCCATTTTCCTCTTTGAGTTCATGGTGACCTAACCCTAACCTTACTAACCCTAAGTGGAATTTTCCTCCAAAGGGATTTTCCATGTATTTTACCAGGAAACATAGATAGGGCAAATTAGAAAAGTAAGTGCCCTTCTAACCGTACCCAAGTACTCCGAGATTGTTGGTGATGTCCATTTTTATCTATCAGTTCATTGTGACCTAATCCTAACCCTAAGTAGAATTTTCCTCTTTTGGGATTTTCCCATGTATTTTACCAGGAAACATAGTTAGTGTAGGCGAGAAAATCAGTTCCTTCTTAACCATGCAAAAACACTCTGAATTAATTGGCGAGGTCCATTTTTCTCTATGAGTTCATTGTGACCTAACCCTAACCCTGAGTAGAATATTCCTCCTATGGGATTTTCCCACATATTTTCCCAGGAAACACAGATAGACTAGGCGAGAAAAGTCAGTACCCTCCTAATTATACCCAAGAATGCCGTTTTGTTTTGTTTGTTTTTTTCAGTGATGACTATTTTGCTCTATGAGTTCATGGTGATTTAACCGTAACCCTAAGTGCAATTTTACTCCTATGGGATTTTCCCATATCTTTTACCGGGAAACATAGATAGGGCAGCCTGGAAAAGTAAGTGCCCTCCTAACCATAGTAAAGTATTCGGAATTTGTTGGCAATGTCCGTTTTTTTCTCTCAGTTCATGGTGACTTAACCCTAACCCTAAGTGCAATTTTCCTCCTACGGGATTTTCCCATCTATTGTACCAGGAAACATATATAGGGCAGGCTAGAAAGGTCAGTGGCCGCCTAACAATACCCAAGCACGTTGAATTTGTTGGAGATGTCGATTTTTCTCTCTGAGTTCATGTTGACCTAAACCTAACCCTAAGTGGAATTTTCCTCCTATGGAATTTTCCCATGTATTTTACCAGGAAACCTAGATAGGGCAGAGTAGAAATGTCAGTGGACTCCTAACCAAAGCCAAGCACTCTGAATTTGTTGGCGAGGTTCATTTTTATCTATGAGTTCATTGTGACCTAACCCTAACCCTGAGTAGAATATTCCTCCTATGGGATTTTCCCACATATTTTCCCAGGAAACACAGATAGAGTAGGCGAGAAAAGTCAGTACCCTCCTAATTATACCCAAGAATGCCGTTTTGTTTTGTTTGTTTTTTTCAGTGATGACTATTTTGCTCTATGAGTTCATGGTGATTTAACCGTAACCCTAAGTGCAATTTTACTCCTATGGGATTTTCCCATATCTTTTACCGGGAAACATAGATAGGGCAGCCTGGAAAAAAAAGTGCCCTCCTAACCATAGTAAAGTATTCGGAATTTGTTGGCAATGTCCATTTTTTTCTCTCAGTTCATGGTGACTTAACCCTAACCCTAAGTGCAATTTTCCTCCTACGGGATTTTCCCATCTATTGTACCAGGAAACATATATAGGGCAGGCTAGAAAGGTCAGTGGCCACCTAACAATACCCAAGCACGTTGAATTTGTTGGAAATGTCCATTTTTCTCTATGAGTTCATGTTGACCTAAACCTAACCCTAAGTGGAATTTTCCTCCTATGGAATTTTCCCATGTATTTTACCAGGAAAACTAGATAGGGCAGAGTAGAAATGTCAGTGGACTCCTAACCAAAGCCAAGCACTCTGAATTTGTTGGCAATGTCCATTTTCCTCTATGAGTTCATCGTGACCTAACCCTAACCTTACTAACCGTAAGAGGAATTTTCCTCCAATAGGATTTTCCATGTATTTTACCAGGAAACATAGATGGGCAAGTTAGAAAAGTAAGTGCCCTCCTAACCGTCCCCAAGCACTCTGAATTTGTTGACGACGTCCATTTTTCTCCATGAATTCATGTTAACCTAACCCTAACCCGAACTGGAATTTTCCTCCAATTGGATTTTCCCATGTATTTTACCAGGAGACATACATAGGCAGAGTAAAAAATTCAGTGCCCTCCTAACCATAGACAAGCACTCTGAATTTGTTGGTAATGTCCATTTTCCTCTATGAGTTCATGGTGACCTAACCCTAACCTTACTAACCCTAAGTGGAATTTTTCTCCAATGGGATTTTCCATGTATTTTACCAGGATACATAGATAGGGCAAGCTAGAAAAGTAAGTGCCTTCCTAACCGTACCCAAGTATTCTGAGTTTGTTGGCGATGTCCATTTTTCTATATGAGTTCATGGTGACCTAACCATAACCCTAAGTTGAATTTTCCTCCAATGGGATTTTCCCATCTATTTTACCAGGAAACATATATACGGCAGGATAGAAAGGTCAGTGCCCTCCTAACCATACCCAAGCACTTTGAATTTCTTGGCGACATCCACTTTACTCTATGTGTTCCTGTTCACCTAACCCTAACCATAAGTGAAATTTTCCTCCTATGAGATTTTCCCATGTATTTTACCAGGAAATATAGAAAGGGCAGGCAAGAAAAATCAGTGCCCTCCTAACCATACAAAATCACTCTGAATTTGTTGGCGAGGTCCATTTTTCTCTATGAGTTCATTTTGGCCTATCCCTAACCGTAAGAGGAATTTTCCTCCTATGGGATTTTCCCATGTATTTTACCAGGAAACATAGATAGCGCAGGATAGAAAGGTCAGTGCCCTCCTAACCATACCCAAGCACTTTGAATTTCTTTGCGACATCCACTTTGCTCTCTGAGTTCATGTTGACCTAACTCTAACCCTAAGTGGAATTTTCCTCCTATGGGATTTTCCCATTTATTTTACCAGGAAATATAGAAAGGAAGCCTAGAAAAGTCAGTGCCCTCCTAACCATACAAAATCACTTTGAATTTGTTGGCAAGGCCCATTTTGATCTTTGAGTTCATTGTGACCTAACCTTAACCCAAAGTAGAATTTTCCTCCTATGGGATTTTCCCATATATTTTACCAGGAAACATAGATAGAGTAGGAGAGAAAAGTCAGCGCCCTCTTAACCATACAAAATCACTCTGAATTTGTTGGCGATGTCCATTTTTATCTATGAGGTCATGGTGACCTAACCCTAATCCTAAGTGGAATTTTCCTCCTATAGGATTTTCCTTTGCATTTTACCAGGAAACAATAGATAGGGCAACCTAGAAAACTAAGTGCTCTCCTAACCGTACCCAAGTATTCCGAGATTTTTGGCGATGTCCATTTTTCTATATGGTTCCTATTGACCTAACCCTAACCCTAAGTGGAATTTTCCTCCTATGGAATTTTACCACATATTTTACCAGGAAACATAGATAGGGCAGGCTAGAAAGGTCAGTGCCCTCCTAAGCATACCCAAGAACTCAGAATTTGTTGACAATGTCCATTTTTCTATTTGAGTTCATGGTGACCTAACCCTAACCCAGTGTTTCCCAAACTTGACAATTTTAAGGCATGTGGACTTCAACTCCCAGAATTCCACAGCCATACAAAATCACTCTGAATTTGTTGGCGATGTCCATTTTTCTATGTGAGTTCATGTTGACCTAACCCTAAGTGGAATTTTCCTCCTATGGGTTTTTCCCATGTATTTTACCAGGAAATATAGAAAGGGCAGGCTAGAAAAGTCAGTTCCCTCCTAACCATAAAAAATCACTCTGAATTTGTTGGCGAGGTCCATTTTTATCTTTGAGTTCATTGTGACCTAAAATTAATCCTAAGTGGAATTTTCCTCCAATGCGATTTTTCTTTGCATTTTACCAGGAAACATAGATAGGGCAACCTAGAAAAGTATGTGCTCTCCTAACCGTAGCCAAGTATTCCAAGATTGTTGGCGATGTCCATTTTTCTCTATGAGTTCATTGTGACCTAAACCTAACCCTAAGTAGAATTTTCCTTCTACGGGATTTTCCCATGTATTTTACCAGGAAACATAGATAGAATAGGCGAGAAAAGTCAGTGCCCTTTTAACTATACAAAATCATTCTGAATTTGTAGGCGAGGTCCATTTTTATCTATGAGTTCATTGTGACCTAACCCTAACCCTAAGTAGAATTTTCCTCCTATAGGATGTTCCCATGTATTTTACCAGGAAACATAGATGGACAGAGTAAAGAAGTAAGTGCCCTCCTAACTATAGCCAGGCACTCTTAATTTGTTGGCAATGTCCATTTTCCTGTATGAGTTCCTGGTGACCTAACCCTAACCATACTAACCCTAACTGGAATTTTTCTCCAATGGGATTTTCCATGTATTTTGCCAGAAAACATATATAGGGCAAGTTAGAAAAATAAGTGCCCTCCTAATCGATGTCCATTTTTGTATATGAGTTCATGGTGAACTAAACCTAATCCTAAGTGGAATTTTCCTTTTTTCTAGCCTTCCCTATCTATATTTCCTGGTAAAATACATGGGAAAATCCTATAGGAGGAAAATTGCACTTAGGGTTAGGGTTACGTCAAAAAGAACTCATAGAGCAAAATTGACTTCACCACGAAATTCAGACTATTTGGTATGGTTAGGAGGGCACTGACTTTTGTAGTCTGCCCTATCTATTGTATTTTTCCTGGTAAAATACATGGGAAAATCCCTTAGGAGGAAAATTCAACTTAGGGTTATGGTTAGGTCACCATGAACTCATATAGAAAAATGGACATCGCCAACAAACTCAGAATACTTGGGTACGGTTAGGAGGGCACTTACTTTTCTAACTTGCCCTATCTATGTTTCCTGGTAAAATACATGGAAAATCCCATTGGAGAAAAATTCCACTTAGGGTTAGTAAGGTTAGGGTTAGGTCACCATGAACTCATATAGAAAAATGGACATTGCCAATAAATTCAGAGTGCTTGGCTATGCTTAGGTGGGCACTGATTTTTCTACTCTGCCTATCTATGTGTCCTGGTAAAATAAATGGGAAAATCCCTTAGGAGGAAAATTCCACTTAGGGTTAGGGTTAGGTCAAGATGAACTCATAGAGCAAAATGGAACCTGCCACGAAATTCAGAGTATTTGGGTATGCTTAGGAGGGCACTGACCTTTCTAGCCTGCCCTATCTATGTTTCCTGGTAAAATACATGGGAAAATCCCATAGGAGGAAAATTCCAATTAGGGTTAGGGTTAGGTCAACATGAACTCATAGATAAAAATGAACCTCGCCAACAAATTCAGAGGGCTTCGATAGTGTTAGGAGGGCACTGACTTTTCTCGCTTGCCCTACCTATGTTTCCTGGTAAAATACATGGGAACATCCTATAGGAGGAAAATTCTACTTAGGGTTAGGGTTAGGTCACAATGAACTCATAGATAAAAATGGACCTCGCCTACAAATTCAGAATGATTTTGTATAGTTAAAAGGGCACTGACTTTTCTCGCCTACTCTATCTATGTTTCCTGGTAAAATACAGGGGAAAATCCCATAGGAGGAAAATTCTACTTAGGGTTAGGTTTAGGTCACAATGAACTCATAGAGAAAAATGGACATGGCCAACAATCTTGAAATACTTGGCTACGGTTAGGAGAGCACATACTTTTCTAGGTTGCCCTATCTATGTTTCCTGGTAAAATGCAAAGAAAAATCGCATTGGAGGAAAATTCCATTTAGGGTTAATTTTAGGTCACAATGAACTCATAGATAAAAATGGACCTTGCCAACAAATTCAGAGTGATTTTTTATGGTTAGGAGGGAACTGACTTTTCTAGCCTGCCCTTTTTATATTTCCTGGTAAAATACATGGGAAAAAACCATAGGAGGAAAATTCCACTTAGGGTTAGGTCAACATGAACTCATATAGAAAAATGGACATCGCAAACTAATTCAGAGTGATTTTGTATGGCTGTGGAATTCTGGGAGTTGAAGTCCACATGCCTTAAAATTGTCAAGTTTGGGAAACACTGGGTTAGGGTTAGGTCACCATGAACTCATATAGAAAAATGGACATTGTCAAAAAATTCTGAGTTCTTGGGTATGGTTAGGAGGGCATTGACCTTTCTAGCCTGCCCTATCTATCTTTCCTGGTAAAATATATGGTAAAATTCCATAGGAGGAAAATTCCACTTAGGGTTAGGTCAATAGGAACCATAGAGAAAAATGGACATCGCCAACAATCTCGGAATACTTGGGTACGGTTAGGAGAGCACTTAGTTTTCTAGGTTGCCCTATCTATGTTTCCTGGTAAAATGCAAAGGAAAATCCCATAGGAGGAAAATTCCACTTAGGGTTAGGGTTAGGTCACCATGAACTCATAGATAAAAATGGACATCGCCAACAAATTCAGAGTGATTTTGTATGGTTAAGAGGGCGCTGACTTTTCTCTCCTACTCTATCTATATTTCCTGGTAAAATGTATGGGAAAATCCCATAGGGGGAAAATTCTACTTTGGGTTAGGGTTAGGTCACAATGAACTCAAAGATAAAAATGGGCCTTGCCAACAAATTCAGAGTGATTTTGTATGGTTAGGAGGGCACTGAGTTTTCTAGGCTTCCCTTTCTATATTTCCTGGTAAACTGCATGGGAAAATCCCATAGGAGGAAAATTCTACTTTGGGTTAGGGTTAGGTCACAATGAACTCATAGATAAAAATGGACATCGCCAACAAATTCAGAGTGATTTTGTATGGTTAAGAGGGCGCTGACTTTTCTCTCCTACTCTATCTATATTTCCTGGTAAAATGTATGGGAAAATCCCATAGGGGGAAAATTCTACTTTGGGTTAGGGTTAGGTCACAATGAACTCATAGATAAAAATGGACATCGCCAACAAATTCAGAGTGATTTTGTATGGTTAAGAGGGCGCTGACTTTTCTCTCCTACTCTATCTATATTTCCTGGTAAAATGTATGGGAAAATCCCATAGGGGGAAAATTCTACTTTGGGTTAGGGTTAGGTCACAATGAACTCAAAGATAAAAATGGGCCTTGCCAACAAATTCAGAGTGATTTTGTATGGTTAGGAGGGCACTGAGTTTTCTAGGCTTCCCTTTCTATATTTCCTGGTAAACTGCATGGGAAAATCCCATAGGAGGAAAATTCCACTTACGGTTAGAGTTAGGTCAACATGAACTCATAGAGCAAAGTGGATGTCGCCAAGAAATTCAGCGTGCTTGGGTATGGTTAGGAGGGAACTGACTTTTCTAGCCTGCCCTTTCTTACGATTAGGTCAACATGAACTCATATAGAAAAATGGACATCGCCAACAAATTCAGAGTTCTTGAGTAGTGATAGGAGGCCACTGTCTTTTCTAGCTTGACCTATCTATGTTTCCTGTTAATATACATGGGAAAATCCAATAGGAGGAAAATTCCACTTAGGGTTAGGATTAGGTCACCATGAACTCATATAGAAAAATGGACATAGTCAACAAATTCAAATTTCTTGGGTATGGTTAGGAGGGCACTGACCTTTCAAGCCTGCCCTATAAAAGTTTCCTGGTAAAATACATGGGAAAATCCCATAGGAGGAAAATTCCACTTAAGGATAGGGTTAGGTCAACATGAACTCATATAGAAAAATGGACATTGCCAATAAATTCAGAGTGCTTGGCTATGATTAGGTGGGCACTGATTTTTCTACTCTACCTATCTATGTGTCCTGATAAAATAAATGGGATAATCCCTTAGGAGGAAAATTCCACTTAGGGTTAGGGTTAGGTCAACATAAACTCATAGAGAAAAATGGACATCGCCAACAAATTCAGAGTGATTTTGTATGGCTGTGGAATTCTGCGACTTGAAGTCCACATGCCTTAAAATTGTCAAGTTTGGGAAACACTGGCTTAGGGTCAGGTCACCATGAACTCATATCGAAAAATGGACATTGTCAACAAATTCTGAGTTCTTGTGTATGGTTAGGAGGGCACTGACTTTTCTAGGCTTCCCTTTCTATGTTTCCTGATAAAATACATGGAAAATCCCATTGGAGAAAAATTCCACTTAGGGTTACTAAGCTTAGAGTTAGGTCACCATGAACTAATAGAGGAAAATGGACATGACCAACAAATTCAGAGTGCTTGGCTATGGTTAGGAGTGCACTGACTTTTTTACTCTGCCTATCTATGTGTCCTGGTAAAATAAATGGGAAAATCCCTTAGGAAGAAAATTCCACTTAGGGTTAGGGTTAGGTCAACATGAACTCATAGAGAAAAATGGACATTGCCAACAAATTCAGCGTGCTTCGGTATAGTTAGGAGGGCACTGACCTTTTTAGCCTGCCCTATCTAAGTTTCCTGGTAAAATACATGGGAAAATCCCATAGGAGAAAAATTCCACTTAGGGTTAGGGTTCGGACAACATGAACTCATATAGAAAAATGGACATAGTCAACAAATTCTAATTTCTTGGGTATGGTTAGGAGGGCACTGACCTTTCACGCCTGCCCTATCTATGTTTCCTGGTAAAATACATGGGAAAATCCCAGAGGAGGAAAATTCCACTTAGGGTTAGTAAGGTTAGGGTTAGGTCACCATGAACTCATAGAGGAAAATGGACATTACCAACAAATTCAGCGTGCTTGGGTATGGTTAGGAGGGCACTGACCTTTCTATCCTGCCCTATCTAGGTTTCCTGGTAAAATACATGGGAAAATCCCATAGGAGGAATATTCCACTTAGGGTCAGGGTTAGGTCAACATGAACTCATATAGAAAAATGGACATCGCCAACATATTCAGAGTTCTTGGGCAGTGTTAGGAGGGCACTGACTTTTCTAGCTTGCGCTATCTATGTTTCCTGGTAAAATACATGGGAAAATCCCATAGGAGGAAAATTCCACTTAAGGTTAGGGTTAGGTCAACATGAACTCATAGAGAAAAATGGACATCGCCAACAAATTCAGAGTGCTTGGCTATAGTTAGGAGTGCACTGACTTTTTTACTCTGCCTATCTATGTGTCCTGGTAAAATAAATGGGAAAATCCCTTAGGAAGAAAATTCCACTTAGGGTTAGGGTTAGGTCAACATGAACTCATAGAGAAAAATGGACATCGCCAACAAATTCAGCGTGCTTCGGTATAGTTAGGAGGGCACTGACCTTTTTAGCCTGCCCTATCTAAGTTTCCTGGTAAAATACATGGGAAAATCCCATAGGAGAAAAATTCCACTTAGGGTTAGGGTTCGGACAACATGAACTCATATAGAAAAATGGACATAGTCAACAAATTCTAATTTCTTGGGTATGGTTAGGAGGGCACTGACCTTTCAAGCCTGCCCTATCTATGTTTCCTGGTAAAATACATGGGAAAATCCCATAGGAGGAAAATTCCACTTAGGGTTAGGGTTAGGTCAACATGTACTCATAGATAAAAATGAACCTCGCCAACAAATTCAGAGTGCTTTGGTAGTGTTAGGAGGGCACTGAATTTTCTCGCTTGCCCTATCTATATTTCCTGGTAAAATACATGGAAAATCCCATTGGAGAAAAATTCCACTTAGGGTTTGTAAGGTTAGAGTTAAGTCACCATGAACTCATAGAGGAAAATGGACATTACCAACAAATTCAGCGTGCTTGGGTATGGTTAGGAGGGCACTGACCTTTCTATCCTGCCCTATCTAGGTTTCCTGGTAAAATACATGGGAAAATCCCATAGGAGGAATATTCCACTTAGGGTCAGGGTTAGGTCAACATGAACTCATATAGAAAAATGGACATCGCCAACATATTCAGAGTTCTTGGGCAGTGTTAGGAGGGCACTGACTTTTCTAGCTTGCGCTATCTATGTTTCCTGGTAAAATACATGGGAAAATCCCATAGGAGGAAAATTCCACTTAGAGTTAGTAAGGTTGGGGTTAGGTCACCATGAACTCATAGAGGAAAATAGACATTACCAACAAATTCAGCGGGCTTGGGTATGGTTAGGAGGGAATTGACCTTTCTAGACTGCCCTATCTATGTTTCCTGGTAGAATACAT
This sequence comes from Crotalus tigris, assembly GCF_016545835.1. Classification (NCBI taxonomy): domain Eukaryota; kingdom Metazoa; phylum Chordata; class Lepidosauria; order Squamata; family Viperidae; genus Crotalus; species Crotalus tigris. The sequence goes on from NW_024097921.1 coordinate 35,857, forward strand.
GGGAAAATCCCATAGGAGGAAAATTCCACTTAAGGTTAGGGTTAGGTCAACATGAACTCATAGAGAAAAATGTAAGTGGACATCCTGTGACCACAAATTCAGAGTGCTTGGTGTACATGGATGAAGGAGGGCAATGACTTTTATCTAGCTTGCCTGTATTTTCTTTTTCCATTGTTGTATGATTAGCTATGGGAAATATCCATGTAGGAAAATTCACTTTAGGGTTAGGGTTAGGTCAACATGAACTCATATAGAAAAATGTACATAGTCACGAAATTCTAATTTCTTGGGTATGGTTGGGAGGGCACTGACCTTTCTAGCCTGCCCTATCTATGTTTCCTGGTAAAATACATGGGAAAATCCCATAGGAGGAAAATTCCCCTTAAGGTGAGGGTTAGGTCAACATGAACTCATAGAGGAAAATGGACATCGCCAACAAATTCAGAGTTCTTGAGTAGTGATAGGAGGGCACTGTCTTTTCTAGCTTGCCGTATTTATGTTTCCTGTTAATATACATGGGAAAATCCAATAGGAGGAAAATTCCACTTAGGGTTAGGGTTATGTCACCATGAACTCATATACAAAAATGGACATAGTCAAGAAATTCAAATTTCTTGGGTATGGTTAGGAGGGCACTGACCTTTCTAGCCTGCCCTATATAGGTTTCCTGGTAAAATACATGGGAAAATCCCATAGGAGGAAAATTCCACTTAAGGTTAGGGTTAGGTCAACATGAACTCATATAGAAAAATGGACATTGCCAATAAATTCAAAGTGCTTGGCTATGATTAGGTGGGCACTGATTTTTCTACTCTACCTATCTATGTGTCCTGATAAAATAAATGGGATAATCCCTTAGGAGGAAAATTCCACTTAGGGTTAGGGTTATGTCAACATAAACTCATAGAGAAAAATGGACATCGCCAACAAATTCAGAGTGATTTTGTATGGCTGTGGAATTCTGGGAGTTGAAGTCCACATGCCTTAAAATTGTCAAGTTTGGGAAACACTGGGTTAGGGTCAGGTCACCATGATTTCATATCGAAAAATGGATATTGACAACAAATTCTGAGTTCTTGGGTATGGTTAGGAGGGCACTGAACTTTCTAGCCTGCCCTATCTATTTTTCCTGGTAAAATATATGGTAAAATCCCATAGAAGGAAAATTCCACTTTGGGTTAGGGTTAGGTCACAATGAACTCAAAGATCAAAATGGGCCTTGCCAACAAATTCAGAGTGATTTTGGATGGTTAGGAGGGCACTGACTTTTCTAGGCTTCCCTTTCTATGTTTCCTGATAAAATAAATGGAAAATCCCATTGGAGAAAAATTCCACTTAGGGTTACTAAGCTTAGAGTTAGGTCACCATGAACTAATAGAGGAAAATGGACATTACCAACAAATTCAGAGTGCTTGGCTATGGTTAGGAGTGCACTGACTTTTTTACTCTGCCTATCTATGTGTCCTGGTAAAATAAATGGGAAAATCCCTTAGGAAGAAAATTCCACTTAGGGTTAGGGTTAGGTCAACATGAACTCATAGAGAAAAATGGACATCGCCAACAAATTCAGCGTGCTTCGTTATAGTTAGGAGGGCACTGACCTTTTTAGCCTGCCCTATCTAAGTTTCCTGGTAAAATACATGGGAAAATCCCATAGGAGAAAAATTCCACTTAGGGTTAGGGTTCGGACAACATGAACTCATATAGAAAAATGGACATAGTCAACAAATTCTAATTTCTTGGGTATGGTTAGGAGGGCACTGACCTTTCACGCCTGCCCTATCTATGTTTCCTGGTAAAATACATGGGAAAATCCCAGAGGAGGACAATTCCACTTAGGGTTAGGGTTAGGTCCCGGTACGCGAGATGAAAAATGAAACCTCGCCACAAATCAGAGTGCTGTCAGTATGTTGGAGGCCACTGAATTTATATCTCAATGGCTTGCCATTGTCTCTTGGTTCCTGGTAAAATTAGTGTGTGTTGAAAATCACCCCTTGGAAGAATAAATCCCTTAGGTTTGTAAGGATTAGAAGTTGAAGTCCACCATGACTCATAGAGGTGAAATGGTACATTACCAACAAATTCATCTAACGTTGACTTGTGTAATAAAGAATTTGTTGGCCATTAAGATCTATGGTCATGCCACTGCCTTTTCTATACCTCCTCCTATCTATGTTTCCTGGTAAAATACATGGAAAATCCCATTGGAGAAAAATTCCACTTAGGGTTTGTAAGGTTAGAGTTAAGTCACCATGAACTCATAGAGGAAAATGGACATCGCCAACAAATTCAGAGTGCTTGGGTAGTGTTAGGAGGGCACTAACTTTTCTAGCTTGCGCTATCTATGTTTCCTGGTAAAATACATGGGAAAATCCCATAGGAGGAAAATTCCACTTAGAGTTAGTAAGGTTAGTGTTAGGTCACCATGAACTCATAGAGGAAAATGGACATTACCAACAAATTCAGCGGGCTTGGGTATGGGTAGGAGGGCATTGAACTTTCTAGACTGCCCTATCTATGTTTCCTGGTAAAATACATGGGAAAATCCCATAGGAGGAAAATTCCACTTAAGGTTAGGGTTAGGTCAACATGAACTCATAGAGAAAAATGGACATCGCCAACAAATTCAGAGTGCTTGGGTAGTGATAGGAGGGCAATGACTTTTCTAGCTTGCCGTATTTATGTTTCCTGTTAATATACATGGGAAAATCCAATAGGAGGAAAATTCCACTTAGGGTTAGGGTTAGGTCAACATGAACTCATATAGAAAAATGGACATTGCCAATAAATTCAGAGTGCTTGGCTAGGGTTAGGTGGGCACTGATTTTTCTACTCTACCTATCTATGTTCCTGTTAATATACATGGGAAAATCCAATAGGAGGAAAATTCCACTTAGGGTTAGGGTTAGGTCAACATGAACTCATATAGAAAAATGGACATTGCCAATAAATTCAGAGTGCTTCGCTATGGTTAGGTGGGCACTGATTTTTCTACTCTACCTATCTATGTGTCCTGGTAAAATAAATGGGATAATCCCTAAGGAGGAAAATTCAACTTAGGGTTAAGGTTAGGTCAACATAAACTCATAGAGAAAAATGGAGATCGCCAACAAATTCAGAGTTCTTGAGTAGTGATTGGAGGGCACTGTCTTTTCTAGCTTGACCTATCTATGTTTCCTGTTAATATACATGGGAAAATTCAATAGGAGGAAAATTCCACTTAGGGTTAGGGTTAGGTCACCATGAACTCATATAGAAAAATGGAAAATGGACATAGTCAATAAATTCAAATTTCTTGGGTATGGTTAGGAGGGCCCTGACCTTTCTAGCCTGCCCTATATAAGTTTCCTGGTAAAATACATGGGAAAATCCCATAGGAGGAAAATTCCACTTAGGGTTAGGGTTAGGTCAACATAAACTCATAGAGAAAAATTGACATCGCCAACAAATTCAGAGTGATTTTGTATGGCTGTGGAATTCTGGGAGTTGAAGTCCACATGCCTTAAAATTGTCAAGTTTGGGAAACACTGGGTTAGGGTCATGTCACCATGAACTCATATCGAAAAATGGACATTGTCAACAAATTCTGAGTTCTTGGGTATGGTTAGGAGGGCACTGAACTTTCTAGCCTGCCCTATCTATGTTTCCTGGTAAAATATATGTTAAAATCCCATAGAAGGAAAATTCCACTTTGGGTTAGGGTTAGGTCACAATGAACTCAAAGATAAAAATGGGCCTTGCCAACAAATTCAGAGTGATTTTGTATGGTTAGGAGGGCACTGACTTTTCTAGGCTTCCCTTTCTATGTTTCCTGATAAAATACATGGAAAATCCCATTGGAGAAAAATTCCACTTAGGGTTACTAAGCTTAGAGTTAGGCCACCATGAACTAATAGAGGAAAATGGACATTACCAACAAATTCAGAGTGCTTGGCTATGGTTAGGAGTGCACTGACTTTTTTACTCTGCCTATCTATGTGTCCTGGTAAAATAAATGGTAAAATCCCTTAGGAAGAAAATTCCACTTAGGGTTAGGGTTAGGTCAACATGAACTCATAGAGAAAAATGGACATCGCCAACAAATTCATCGTGCTTCGGTATAATTAGGAGGGCACTGAACTTTTTAGCCTGCCCTATCTATGTTTCCTGGTAAAATACATGGGAAAATCCCATAGGAGAAAAATTCCACTTAGGGTTAGGGTTCGGACAACATGAACTCATATAGAAAAATGGACATAGTCAACAAATTCTAATTTCTGGGGTATGGTTAGGAGGGCACTGACCTTTCACGCCTGCCCTATCTATGTTTCCTGGTAAAATACATGGAAATCCCAGAGGGAGGAAAATCCCACTTAGGGTTAGGGTTAGGTCAACATGTACTCAGGATAAAAATGAACCTCGCCAACAAATTCGGTGCTTCGGTAGTGTTACTAGGGCCCTGAAATTTTCTCGCTTGCCCTATTCGAATGTTTCCTGGTAAAATACCTGGAAAATCCCATTGGAGAAAAATTCCACTTAGGGTTTTGTAAGTTTGAGTTAAGTCACCATGTACTTCATAGATAGAAAATGTGGACATTACCAACAAATTCAGCGGGCTTGGGTATGGGTAGGAGGGCATTGATCTTTCTAGACTGCCCTATCTATGTTTCCTGGTAAAATACATGGGAAAATCCCATAGGAGGAAAATTCCACTTAAGGTTAGGGTTAGGTCAACATGAACTCATAGAGAAAAATGGACATCGCCAACAAATTCAGAGTGCTTGGGTAGTGATAGGAGGGCAATGACTTTTCTAGCGTGCCGTATTTATGTTTCCTGTTAATATACATGGGAAAATCCAATAGGAGGAAAATTCCACTTAGGGTTAGGGTTAGGTCAACATGAACTCATATAGAAAAATGGACATATACCAACAATTCAAGGCTTTGGGTATGGGTAGGAGGGCATTGACATTTCTAGACTGCCCTATCTATGTTTCCTGGTAAAATACATGGGAAAATCCCATAGGAGGAAAATTCCACTTAAGGTTAGGGTTAGGTCAACATGAACTCATAGAGAAAAATGGACATCGCTAACAAATTCAGAGTGCTTGGGTAGTGATAGGAGGGCAATGACTTTTCTAGCTTGCCGTATTTATGTTTCCTGTTAATATACATGGGAAAATCCAATAGGAGTAAAATTCCACTTAGGGTTAGGGTTTGGTCATCATGAACTCATATAGAAAAATGGACATATTCAACAAAATCTAATTTCTTGGGTATGGTTAGGAGGGCACTGACCTTTCTAGCATGCCCTATATATGTTTCCTGGTAAAATACATGGAAAATCCCATAGGAGGAAAATTCCACTTAGGGTTAGGGTTAGGTGAACATGAACTCTTAGATAAAAATGAACCTCGGCAAAAAATTCAGAGTGCTTCGGTAGCTCTAGGAGGGCACTGACCTTTCTAGCCTGCCCTAATTATGTTTCCTGGTTAAATACATGGAAAATCCAATTGGAGGAAAATTCCATTTAGGGTTAGTTAGCTTAGGGTTAGGTCACCATGAACTCATATAGAAAAATGGACATTGCCAACAAATTAAGCGTGCTTGGGTATGGTTAGGCGGGCACTAACCTTTCTAGCCTGCCCTATATATATTTTTCCTGGTAAAATATATGGAAAATCCCATTGCAGGAAAATTCCACTTAAGGTTAGTCAGGTTAGGGTTAGATCACCATGAACCCATATAGAAAAATGGACATTGCCAATAAATTCAGAGTGCTTGGCTATGGTTAGGTGGGCACTGATTTTTCTACTCTACCTATCTATGTGTCCTGGTAAAATAAATGGCATAATCCCTTAGGAGGAAAATTCCACTTAGGGTTAGGGTTAGGTCCACATAAACTCATAGAGAAAAATGGACATCGCCAACAAATTCAGCATGCTTGGGTATCGTTAAGAGGGCATTGACCTTTCTAGACTGCCCTATCTATGTTTCCTGGTAAAATAGATGGGAAAATCCCATAGGAGGAAAATTCCACTTAAGGTTAGGGTTAGGTCAACATGAACTCATAGAGAAAAATGGACATCGCCAACAAATTCAGCATGCTTGGGTATCGTTAGGAGGGCATTGACCTTTCTAGACTGCCCTATCTATGTTTCCTGGTAAAATACATGGGAAAATCCCATAGGAGGAAAATTCCACTTAGGGTTAGGGTTAGGTCAACATGTACTCAGAGATAAAAATGAACCTCGCCAACAAATTCAGAGTGCTTCGGTAGTGTTAGGAGGGCACTGAATTTTCTCGCTTGCCCTATCTATGTTTCCTGGTAAAATACATGGAAAATCCCATTGGAGAAAAATTCCACTTAGGGTTTGTAAGGTTAGAGTTAAGTCACCATGAACTCATAGAGGAAAATGGACATTACCAACAAATTCAGCGTGCTTGGGTATGGTTAGGAGGGCACTGACCTTTCTATCCTGCCCTATCTAGGTTTCCTGGTAAAATACATGGGAAAATCCCATAGGAGGAAAATTCCACTTAGGGTTAGGGTTAGGTCAACATGTACTCAGAGATAAAAATGAACCTCGCCAACAAATTCAGAGTGCTTCGGTAGTGTTAGGAGGGCACTGAATTTTCTCGCTTGCCCTATCTATGTTTCCTGGTAAAATACATGGAAAATCCCATTGGAGAAAAATTCCACTTAGGGTTTGTAAGGTTAGAGTTAAGTCACCATGAACTCATAGAGGAAAATGGACATCGCCAACAAATTCAGAGTGCTTGGGTAGTGTTAGGAGGGCACTAACTTTTCTAGCTTGCGCTATCTATGTTTCCTGGTAAAATACATGGGAAAATCCCATAGGAGGAAAATTCCACTTAGAGTTAGTAAGGTTAGTGTTAGGTCACCATGAACTCATAGAGGAAAATGGACATTACCAACAAATTCAGCGGGCTTGGGTATGGGTAGGAGGGCATTGACCTTTCTAGACTGCCCTATCTATGTTTCCTGGTAAAATACATGGGAAAATCCCATAGGAGGAAAATTCCACTTAAGGTTAGGGTTAGGTCAACATGAACTCATAGAGAAAAATGGACATCGCCAACAAATTCAGAGTGCTTGGGTAGTGATAGGAGGGCAATGACTTTTCTAGCTTGCCGTATTTATGTTTCCTGTTAATATACATGGGAAAATCCAATAGGAGGAAAATTCCACTTAGGGTTAGGGTTAGGTCAACATGAACTCATATAGAAAAATGGACATTGCCAATAAATTCAGAGTGCTTGGCTATGGTTAGGTGGGCACTGATTTTTCTACTCTACCTATCTATGTGTCCTGGTAAAATAAATGGGATAATCCCTAAGGAGGAAAATTCAACTTAGGGTTAAGGTTAGGTCAACATAAACTCATAGAGAAAAATGGAGATCGCCAACAAATTCAGAGTTCTTGAGTAGTGATAGGAGGGCACTGTCTTTTCTAGCTTGACCTATCTATGTTTCCTGTTAATATACATGGGAAAATCCAATAGGAGGAAAATTCCACTTAGGGTTAGGGTTAGGTCACCATGAACTCATATAGAAAAATGGACATAGTCAACAAATTCAAATTTCTTGGGTATGGTTAGGAGGGCACTGACCTTTCTAGCCTGCCCTATATAAGTTTCCTGGTAAAATACATGGGAAAATCCCATAGGAGGAAAATTCCACTTAGGGTTAGGGTTAGGTCAAAATAAACTCATAGAGAAAAATGGACATCGCCAACAAATTCAGAGTGATTTTGTATGGCTGTGGAATTCTGGGAGTTGAAGTCCACATGCCTTAAAATTGTCAAGTTTGGGAAACACTGGGTTAGGGTCATGTCACCATGAACTCATATCGACAAATGGACATTGTCAACAAATTCTGAGTTCTTGGGTATGGTTAGGAGGGCACTGAACTTTCTAGCCTGCCCTATCTATGTTTCCTGGTAAAATATATGTTAAAATCCCATAGAAGGAAAATTCCACTTTGGGTTAGGGTTAGGTCACAATGAACTCAAAGATAAAAATGGGCCTTGCCAACAAATTCAGAGTGATTTTGTATGGTTAGGAGGGCACTGACTTTTCTAGGCTTCCCTTTCTATGTTTCCTGATAAAATACATGGAAAATCCCATTGGAGAAAAATTCCACTTAGGGTTACTAAGCTTAGAGTTAGGTCACCATGAACTAATAGAGGAAAATGGACATTACCAACAAATTCAGAGTGCTTGGCTATGGTTAGGAGTGCACTGACTTTTTTACTCTGCCTATCTATGTGTCCTGGTAAAATAAATGGGAAAATCCCTTAGGAAGAAAATTCCACTTAGGGTTAGGGTTAGGTCAACATGAACTCATAGAGAAAAATGGACATCGCCAACAAATTCATCGTGCTTCGGTATAATTAGGAGGGCACTGACCTTTTTAGCCTGCCCTATCTAAGTTTCCTGGTAAAATACATGGGAAAATCCCATAGGAGAAAAATTCCACTTAGGGTTAGGGTTCGGACAACATGAACTCATATAGAAAAATGGACATAGTCAACAAATTCTAATTTCTTGGGTATGGTTAGGAGGGCACTGACCTTTCACGCCTGCCCTATCTATGTTTCCTGGTAAAATACATGGGAAAATCCCAGAGGAGGAAAATTCCACTTAGGGTTAGGGTTAGATCAACATGTACTCAGAGATAAAAATGAACCTCGCCAATAAATTCAGAGTGCTTCGGTAGTGTTAGGAGGGCACTGAATTTTCTCGCTTGCCCTATCTATGTTTCCTGGTAAAATACATGGAAAATCCCATTGGAGAAAAATTCCACTTAGGGTTTGTAAGGTTAGAGTTAAGTCACCATGAACTCATAGAGGAAAATGGACATTACCAACAAATTCAGCGTGCTTGGGTATGGTTAGGAGGGCACTGACCTTTCTATCCTGCCCTATCTAGGTTTCCTGGTAAAATACATGGGAAAATCCCATAGGAGGAATATTCAACTTAGGGTCAGGGTTAGGTCAACATGAACTCATATAGAAAAATGGACATCGCCAACAAATTCAGAGTGCTTGGGTAGTGTTAGGAGGGCACTAACTTTTCTAGCTTGCGCTATCTATGTTTCCTGGTAAAATACATGGGAAAATCCCATAGGAGGAAAATTCCACTTAGAGTTAGTAAGGTTAGTGTTAGGTCACCATGAACCCATAGAGGAAAATGGACATTACCAACAAATTCAGCGGGCTTGGGTATGGGTAGGAGGGCATTGATCTTTCTAGACTGCCCTATCTATGTTTCCTGGTAAAATACATGGGAAAATCCCATAGGAGGAAAATTCCACTTAAGGTTAGGGTTAGGTCAACATGAACTCATAGAGAAAAATGGACATCGCCAACAAATTCAGAGTGCTTGGGTAGTGATAGGAGGGCAATGACTTTTCTAGCTTGCCGTATTTATGTTTCCTGTTAATATACATGGGAAAATCCAATAGGAGGAAAATTCCACTTAGGGTTAGGGTTAGGTCAACATGAACTCATATAGAAAAATGGACATTGCCAATAAATTCAGAGTGCTTGGCTATGGTTAGGTGGGCACTGATTTTTCTACTCTACCTATCTATGTGTCCTGGTAAAATAAATGGGATAATCCCTAAGGAGGAAAATTCAACTTAGGGTTAAGGTTAGGTCAACATAAACTCATAGAGAAAAATGGAGATCGCCAACAAATTCAGAGTTCTTGAGTAGTGATAGGAGGGCACTGTCTTTTCTAGCTTGACCTATCTATGTTTCCTGTTAATATACATGGGAAAATCCAATAGGAGGAAAATTCCACTTAGGGTTAGGGTTAGGTCACCATGAACTCATATAGAAAAATGGACATAGTCAACAAATTCAAATTTCTTGGGTATGGTTAGGAGGGCACTGACCTTTCTAGCCTGCCCTATATAAGTTTCCTGGTAAAATACATGGGAAAATCCCATAGGAGGAAAATTCCATTTAGGATTAGGGTTAGGTCAAAATAAACTCATAGAGAAAAATGGACATCGCCAACAAATTCAGAGTGATTTTGTATGGCTGTGGAATTCTGGGAGTTGAAGTCCACATGCCTTAAAATTGTCAAGTTTGGGAAACACTGGGTTAGGGTCATGTCACCATGAACTCATATCGACAAATGGACATTGTCAACAAATTCTGAGTTCTTGGGTATGGTTAGGAGGGCACTGAACTTTCTAGCCTGCCCTATCTATGTTTCCTGGTAAGATATATGGTAAAATCCCATAGAAGGAAAATTCCACTTTGGGTTAGGGTTAGGTCACAATGAACTCAAAGATAAAAATGGGCCTTGCCAACAAATTCAGAGTGATTTTGTATGGTTAGGAGGGCACTGACTTTTCTAGGCTTCCCTTTCTATGTTTCCTGATAAAATACATGGAAAATCCCATTGGAGAAAAATTCCACTTAGGGTTACTAAGCTTAGAGTTAGGTCACCATGAACTAATAGAGGAAAATGGACATTACCAACAAATTCAGAGTGCTTGGCTATGGTTAGGAGTGCACTGACTTTTTTACTCTGCCTATCTATGTGTCCTGGTAAAATAAATGGGAAAATCCCTTAGGAAGAAAATTCCACTTAGGGTTAGGGTTAGGTCAACATGAACTCATAGAGAAAAATGGACATCGCCAACAAATTCACCGTGCTTCGGTATAGTTAGGAGGGCACTGACCTTTTTAGCCTGCCCTATCTAAGTTTCCTGGTAAAATACATGGGAAAATCCCATAGGAGAAAAATTCCACTTAGGGTTAGGGTTCGGACAACATGAACTCATATAGAAAAATGGACATAGTCAACAAATTCTAATTTCTTGGGTATGGTTAGGAGGGCACTGACCTTTCACGCCTGCCCTATCTATGTTTCCTGGTAAAATACATGGGAAAATCCCAGAGGAGGAAAATTCCACTTAGGGTTAGGGTTAGGTCAACATGTACTCAGAGATAAAAATGAACCTCGCCAACAAATTCAGAGTGCTTCGGTAGTGTTAGGAGGGCACTGAATTTTCTCGCTTGCCCTATCTATGTTTCCTGGTAAAATACATGGAAAATCCCATTGGAGAAAAATTCCACTTAGGGTTTGTAAGGTTAGAGTTAAGTCACCATGAACTCATAGGAAAATGGACATTACCAACAAATTCAGCGTGCTTGGGTATGGTTAGGAGGGCACTGACCTTTCTATCCTGCCCTATCTAGGTTTCCTGGTAAAATACATGGGAAAATCCCATAGGAGGAATATTCCACTTAGGGTCAGGGTTAGGTCAACATGAACTCATATAGAAAAATGGACATCGCCAACAAATTCAGAGTGCTTGGGTAGTGTTAGGAGGGCACTAACTTTTCTAGCTTGCGCTATCTATGTTTCCTGGTAAAATACATGGGAAAATCCCATAGGAGGAAAATTCCACTTAATGTTAGTAAGGTTAGTGTTAGGTCACCATGAACTCATAGAGGAAAATGGACATTACCAACAAATTCAGGGGGCTTGGGTATGGGTAGGAGGGCATTGACCTTTCTAGACTGCCCTATCTATGTTTCCTGGTAAAATACATGGGAAAATCCCATAGGAGGAAAATTCCACTTAGGGTTAGGGTTAGGTCACCATGAACTCATAGAGAAAAATGGACATAGTCAATAAATTCAAATTTCTTGGGTATGGTTAGGAGGTCACTGACCTTTCTAGCCTGCCCTATATAAGTTTCCTGGTAAAATACATGGGAAAATCCCATAGGAGGAAAATTCCACTTAGGGTTAGGGTTAGGTCAAAATAAACTCATAGAGAAAAATGGACATCGCCAACAAATTCAGAGTGATTTTGTATGGCTGTGGAATTCTGGGAGTTGAAGTCCACATGCCTTAAAATTGTCAAGTTTGGGAAACACTGGGTTAGGGTCATGTCACCATGAACTCATATCGAAAAATGGACATTGTCAACAAATTCTGAGTTCTTGGGTATGGTTAGGAGGGAACTGAACTTTCTAGCCTGCCCTATCTATGTTTCCTGGTAAAATATATGGTAAAATCCCATAGAAGGAAAATTCCACTTTGGGTTAGGGTTAGGTCACAATGAACTCAAAGATAAAAATGGGCCTTGCCAACAAATTCAGAGTGATTTTCTATGGTTAGGAGGGCACTGACTTTTCTAGGCTTCCCATTCTATGTTTCCTGATAAAATACATAGAAAATCCCATTGGAGAAAAATTACACTTAGGGTTACTAAGCTTAGAGTTAGGTCACCATGAACTAATAGAGGAAAATGGACATTACCAACAAATTCAGAGTGCTTGGCTATGGTTAGGAGTGCACTGACTTTTTTACTCTGCCTATCTATGTGTCCTGGTAAAATAAATGGGAAAATCCCTTAGGAAGAAAATTCCACTTAGGGTTAGGGTTAGGTCAACATGAACTCATAGAGAAAAATGGACATCGCCAACAAATTCAGCGTGCTTCGGTATAGTTAGGAGGGCACTGACCTTTTTAGCCTGCCCTATCTAAGTTTCCTGGTAAAATACATGGGAAAATCCCATAGGAGAAAAATTCCACTTAGGGTTAGGGTTCGGACAACATGAACTCATATAGAAAAATGGACATAGTCAACAAATTCTAATTTCTTGGGTATGGTTAGGAGGGCACTGACCTTTCACGCCTGCCCTATCTATGTTTCCTGGTAAAATACATGGGAAAATCCCAGAGGAGGAAAATTCCACTTAGGGTTAGGGTTAGGTCAACATGTACTCAGAGATAAAAATGAACCTCGCCAATAAATTCAGAGTGCTTCGGTAGTGTTAGGAGGGCACTGAATTTTCTCGCTTGCCCTATCTATTTTTCCTGGTAAAATACATGGAAAATCCCATTGGAGAAAAATTCCACTTAGGGTTTGTAAGGTTAGAGTTAAGTCACCATGAACTCATAGAGGAAAATGGACATTACCAACAAATTCAGCGTGCTTGGGTATGGTTAGGAGGGCAATGACCTTTCTATCCTGCCCTATCTAGGTTTCCTGGTAAAATACATGGGAAAATCCCATAGGAGGAATATTCCAGTTAGGGTCAGGGTTAGGTCAACATGAACTCATATAGAAAAATGGACATCG
>NW_024097922.1:20000-49618 GCF_016545835.1 Crotalus tigris
TGCATTCGTTTTAGATATCCTCTTCTTGTTGGACTTGATCTGTAGTTAAGGTTAGGGTTAGGGGTAGGGTTAGGGTTAGGGTTAGGGTTAGGGTTAGAACTGGTGCATTCGTTTTAGATATCCTCTTCTTCTTGGACTTGATCTGTAGTAACAGAACATTATTTCTTTGTTTTCAATCACTGTGTATCTGCGACGGGTAAACTTCTTTTCTTCCAGTAGTTCTGCAGCTGCTGGCCCCTCAGCCAACAGTTCTGAGTACTCTAACCCATTTTTCACCAGATATCCAGGAATTCCGATATCTAGCATGGACCTTCTTAGCCTGGGCGACGTCTTAGCCGGTATTGCATTCTGCAATTTTTTATGGGAGAGACACTCTTTGTCTGACTCCTCTGATGAGACCTGTCCAGTATGGTTGAACCTCTGGCATAGGTCTCATCTTCCTCAGAGTACACAAGCCCCACAACCACGTCAAGGTAGTGCCTCACTGGGGATTAATAATAATTAGTAATAGGCTCCTTGGTTGCAATCCCAAAACAACTGGAGCACCACTTGAACACCATTGGTAGTGACAAATTTGATATTAGTCAATTGCAAAAGGAGGCCTTACTAGGAACTGCTTCCATCCTGCGACGATATCTGTAATACCATCAAACATCCACATCTGCCTATCCCAGGTCCTGGGTAAGGAATCGATAGGTAGACAAAATACCAAATCCAGTCTGAACATCTGGCTGACTGTGCGATGATCAATAATAATAATAATAATAATAATAATAATAATAATAATAATAATAATACTAATAATAGTAATAATGTTGGAAGGGACCTTAGAGGTCTTCTAGTCCAACCCCCTGCTCAGGCAGGAAACCCTATACCATTTCAGACAAATGGTTGTCCAATCTCATCTTAAAAAATTCCAGTGTTGGAGCATTCACAACTTTTGGAGGCGGTTTAGGTTTAGGTTTAGGGTTAGGTTTAGGGTAAGGTTTAGGGTTAGGTTTAGGGTTAGGTTTAGGGTTAGATTTAGGGTTAGGATTAGGTTTAGGGTTAGGGTTAGTGTTAGGGTTAGGGTTAGGGTTAGGGTTAGGGTTAGAACTGGTTCATTTGTTTTAGATATCCTCTTCTTGTTGGACTTGATCTGTAGTAACAGATCATTATTTCTTTGTCTCCAATCACTGTGTATCTACGACGGGTAAACATCTTTTCTTCCAGTAGTTCTGCAGCTGCTGGCCCTGGTTGCTCAGCCAACAGTCCTGAGTCCAGTAACCCATTTTTTACCAGATATCCAGGAACTCCGATATCTAGCGCGGACCTTGTTAGCCCGGGCGACGTCCGAGCCGGTATCGCATTCTGCAATTTATGTCTCACCATATTTTTTATGGGAGAAACACTCTTTGTCTGACTCCTCTGATGAGAGCTGTCCAGTATGGTTGAACCTCTGGCATAGCTCTCATCTTCCTCACAGTACACAAGCCCCACAACCACGTCAAGTTAGTGCCTCACTGGGGATTAATAATAATTAGTAATAGGCTCCTTGGGTGCAATCCCAAAAGAACTGGAGCACTACTTGAACACCATTGGTATTAACAAATTTGCTATTAGTCAATTGCAAAAGGAGGCCTTACTAGGAACTGCTTCCATCCTGCGACGATATCTGTAATACCATCAAACATCCACATCTGCCTATCCCAGGACTCGATAGGTAGACAAAATACCAAATCCAGTCTGAAGATCTGGCTGACTGTGCGATGATCAATAATAATAATAATAATAATAATAATAATAATAATAATAATAATAATAATGTTTAAAGGGACCTTAAAGGTCTTCTAGTCCAAGCCCCGGCTCAGGCAGGAAACCCTATACCATTTCAGACAAATGGTTGTCCAATCTCATCTTAAAAAATTCCAGTGTTGGAGCATTCACAACTTCTGGAGGCGGAGTTAGGTTTAGGATTTTTAGGTTTAGGGTTAGGGTTACGGTTAGGGTTAGGGTTAGGGTTAGGGTTAGGGTTAGGGTTAGGGTTAGGGTTAGTTTTAGGGTTAGTTTTAGTTTTAGGGTTAGGGTTAGGGTTAGGGTTAGGGTAAGGGTTAGGGTTAGGGTTAGGGTTAGGGTTAGGGTTAGGTTTAGGGTTCGGGTTAGGGTTAGGGTTAGGGTTAGGGTTAGGGTTAGGGTTAGGGTTAGGGTTAGGGTTAGGGTTAGAACTGGTGCATTCGTTTTAGATATCCTCTTCTTCTTGGACTTGATCTGTAGTAACAGACCATTATTTCTTTGTTTTCAATCACTGTGTATCTGCGATGGGTAAACTTTTTTTCTTCCAGTAGTTCTGCAGCTGCGGGCCCCTCAGCCAACAGTTCTGAGTCCTGTAACCCATTTTTCACCAGATATCCAGGAATTCCGATATCTAGCACGGACCTTCTTAGCGTGGGCGACGTCTGAGCCGGTATTGCATTCTGCAATTTTTTATGGGAGAGACACTCTTTGTCTGACTCCTCTGATGAGACCTGTCCAGTATGTTGAACCTCTGGCATAGGTCTCATCTTCCTCAGAGTACACAAGCCCCACAACCACGTCAAGGTAGTGCCTCACTGGGGGTTAATAATAATTAGTAATAGGCTCCTTGGTTGCAATCCCAAAACAACTAGAGCATCACTTGAACACCATTGGTATTGACAAATTTGATATTAGTCAATTGCAAAAGGAGGCCTTACTAGGAACTGCTTCCATCCTGCGACGATATCTGTAATACCATCAAACATCCACATCTGCCTATCCCAGGTCCTTGGTAAGGAATCGATAGGTAGACAAAATACCAAATCCAGTCTGAACATCTGGCTGACTGTGCGATGATCAATAATAATAATAATAATAATAATAATAATAATAATAATATAATAATAATGTTGGAAGGGACCTTAGAGGTCTTCTAGTCCAACCCCCTGCTCAGGCAGGAAACCCTATACCATTTCAGACAAATGGTTGTCCAATCTCATCTTAAAAAATTCCAGTGTTGGAGCATTCACAACTTCTGGAGGCGTTTTAGGTTTAGGTTTAGGGTTAGGTTTAGGGTAAGGTTTAGGGTTAGGTTTAGGGTTAGGTTTAGGGTTAGGATTAGGTTTAAGGTTATAGTTAGGGTTATGTTTAGGGTTAGGTTTAGGGTTAGAACTGGTTCATTCGTTTTAGATATCCTCTTCTTGTTGGACTTGATCTGTAGTAACAGATCATTATTTCTTTGTTTTCAATCACTGTGTATCTGCGACGGGTAAACATCTTTTCTTCCAGTAGTTCTGCAGCTGCTGGCCCTGGTTGCTCAGCTAACAGTCCTGAGTCCTGTAACCCTTTTTTCACCAGATATCCAGGAACTCCGATATCTAGCCTTGTTAGCCTGGGCGATGTCCGAGCTGGTATGGCATTCTGCAATTTATGTCTCACCATATTTTTTATGGGAGAGACACTCTTTGTCTGACTCCCTTGATGAGACCTGTCTAGTATGGTTGAACCTCTGGCATAGCTCTCATCTTCCTCAGAGTACACAAGCCCCACAACCACATCATGGTAGTGCCTCACTGGGGGTTAATAATAATTAGTAATAGGCTCCTTGGGTTCAGTCCCAAAACAACTGGAGCACCACTTGAACACCATTGGTATTGACAAATTTGCTATTAGTCAATTGCAAAATGAGGCCTTACTAGGAACTGCTTCCATCCTGCAACAATATCTGTAATACCATCAAACATCCACCTCTGCCTATCCCATGTCCTGGGTAAGGACTCGATAGGTAGACAAAATACCAAATCCAGTCTGAACATCTGACTGACTTTGGGATGATCAATAATAATAATAATAATAATAATAATAATAATAATAATAATACCTTGACGTGGTTGTGGGGCTTGTGTACTCTGAGGAAGATGAGAGCTATGCTAGAGGTTCAACCATAAATTGGTCAGCACCAGGTGAAGATGAACTGCATCGGTTTTGGTTGAAACATCTAACTGTTATACACCCACTCATTGCCAAGCAGTTCAACAATATACTACAAGGTGGAGAAATTGAAAAGTGGCTAACAACTGGGAAAACCTACCTAATAATGAAAAATCCAGCAAAAGGGGCAACACCAGGTAACTACAGGCCAATTACCTGCTTACCAACAACTTTCAAATTACTAACAGGTGTGGTAGCTGATGCAGTACAACAGCATCTAGTTGAAAACAATCTCTTTCCACCTGAGCAGAAAGGAAACCGCCCCAATAGCAGAGGAACAAAAGATCAACTCCTAATAGACAAAATGATCTTGGAAAACTGCAAGAGAAGGAAGACCAACCTGAATGTTGCATGGATTGACTACAAAAAGGCATTTGACTCTCTGCCACATGATTGGATAATCAAGTGCCTAGAAATAACAGGAGTCAGTAGAAACATCAGAAAATTTGTGCAAAGATCGATGGCACAATGGAAGACACAGTTGCAGATCAATGGTGAGAAGCTGGGAGAGGTTAATATCAAGAGAGGGATATTTCAAGGAGATTCATTATCACCATTACTATTTGTTATTGCACTGTTTCCTCTGTCAACAATACTGAATAACTCAGGACATGGCTATCAAACATCTGCCAGACTATCCCACCTCCTTTATATGGATGATCTGAAGCTGTATGGAAAAACATCATCTGAAATAGAATCGCTGCTCAACACTGTCCGTATATATAGCAAGATATTGTAATGGAGTTTGGCTTGGACAAATGTGCCACACTTACTATCAAACAAGGAAAAATAGTGAAAACTGAAGGAATCAAGATGCCCCACGAAAATAACATTAAGAGTCTGGATGAGGAAGAGTACTACAAATACTTGGGTATCCTTCAAGCTGACAACATCAAGCACACTGAAGTCAAGAAAAAGATTAGAAGTGAATACATCAAGAGAGCGAAGAAGATCTTAAAGTCCAAACTCAATGGAGGAAATACCATAAAGGCAATCAACACCTGGGCAATCCCAGTCATAAGGTACACAGCTGGAATAGTGGACTGGACTCAAGCAGAACTAAAAGCAATGGATAGGCAGACCAGAAAAATAATGACAATGAATCATGCTCTTCATCCACGCAGTGACATTGACAGACTTTATCTACCAAGGCAAATAGGTGGGAGTGGAATGCTACAAGTACATCAGATGGTTGAAGAAGAAAAAATGGCTTTGGAAGAATATCTGAAGAACAATGATGAAGATGCACTGAAATTAGTATATCAGGAAGGGTTACTAACTACTGGAGAGACCAAACTGGCCTACAAGAAAGACCAAATGAAAAAAGAATAGAGGCATGGGAAGACAAAGCACTACATGGCCAATACATGAAAAAAATATGCTGGGAAGAGCAGATAATAAACCTGGCAATGGCTAAGAGCAGGAAAATTGAAGAAGAGACCGATGGGACTAATTCTGGCTGCACAAGACAAGCCCTTTTTTTTTTTTTAAAAAAAGACAAAATGCATACAAGTCAAAATGAGAAGACAGCAACAGACAGTAAGTGCCGCCTATGCAAACAAGCTGAAGAAACAGTGGACCACTTGGTAAGCTGTGGCAAGAAGATTGCACAGACTGACTACAAGCAGTGGCATGACAAAGTAGCAACAATGGTGCATTGGAAGATCTGCAAAAAATATCATTTGCCTGTAAGCAAAAACTGGTGGGATCATAAAATAGAGAAAGTCATAGAAAATGATAAAATTAAATGCTCTGGGACTTCAGAATTCAAACAGACAAGCACCTGCAACATAACACCCCAGACTTAACAATTGTCGATAAGAAAGACCAAAAAGTCTGGATAGTGGATGTGGCAGTGCCTGGAGACAGCAGAATAGAAGAGAAAGAACTGGAGAAGATAACAAAATACAAAGACCTACAAATAGAAGAAGAAAGACTGTGGCAAAAGAAAGCAAGGTAATTACCAATAGTAATAGGCTCCTTGGGTGCAAACCCAAAACAACTGGAGCACCACTTGAACACCCTTGGCATTGACAAATTCGCTATTAGTCAATTGCAAAAGGCGGCCTTATTAGGAACTGCTTCCATCCTGCGACGATACCTGTAATACCATCAAACATCCACATCTGCCTATCCCAGGTCCTGGGTAAGGACTCGATAGGTAGACAAAATGCCAAATCCAGTCTGAACATCTGGATGACTGTGCGATGATCCATAATAATAATAATAATAATAATAGGCACTACCGTACGTGGTTGTGGGCTTGTGTACTCTGAGGAAGATGATAGCTATGCTAGAGGTCTCAACCATACTGGTACAGGTCTCATCAGAGGAGTCAGACAAAGAGTGTCTCTCCCATAAAAAATATGGTGAGACGTAAATTGCAGAATGCCATACCAGCTCGGACGTCGCCCGGGTTAACAAGGTCCGCGCTAGATATTGGAGTTCCTGGATATCTGGTGAAAAATGGTTACAGGACTCAGGACTATTGGCTGAGCAACCAGGGCCAGCAGCTGCAGAACTACTGGAAGAAAAGATGTTTACCCGTCGCAGATCCACAGTGATAGAAAACAAAGAAATAATGATCTGTTACTACAGATCAAGTCCAACAAGAAGAGGATATCTAAAACGAATGCACCAGTTCTGGAAAGAACAACATCCAGAATCCGAAATAACAGAACAGAGACTAGCAGATCAACGCCGATTTATAACACGAAATAAAATATTCACAGAAACAGAATTGGGCAAAACTACGAAGGTTTATCCAGGGCAAAGAAATCAAAGCCTTACCAGAAGTAATTCAGAATGTAGAGGCAAACCAGGGGGAGTTGGCAGTGAAGGAATCCAGCAGAGATATACACTGTTCTCATTTGGAAACCAGGCACCTCTTCCTCAGGAAGAACAAAACCCTCTAACTAAAGAAATAAAAGAATTGAAACAAAGAATAATTGAGCATCTAGAACAGCACAAAACAACAGAATAAGGCTGCCTGCATTGAAGCTTGTTCCAAAGAAACAGCTAGCACAAGAATTAAAAGATGCAAATACTGCAATAGCAAGTATAAGCATCAATTCACTGCAAGAAACAAACTAACTAATGTACAGCACAGCTGCAGTTATAACAGAATACCTGGGATGTAAAATCAACAAAAAAGAAAAACAAACAAACAGTGCACCACAAAAATGGAAGTTTAGACTAGAAAATAAGATCATCAAGTTAAGATCACATGCAAGCAAGCTAGAACAGATGAAAGAAAAGAAGCTGAAGAACAAGAAGACCAAAGAATACCTAATCAAGAAATATCATTTAGAAACAAGGAAGATCAAGGAAGCACTGGAAATAATAAAGCAACAATAACAGCTATGCCAAGAACATCAGTAATAGAGCTCGATGCAAACTATAGGCAGAACCTCCAATTTCAATCCAATCAGAAATGTTTCTACCAATCCATCAATGGAGAAACTGCAAGGAATCAGTCAGTACCTGACAAGGAAGAAACAGTGCAGTTCTGAAGCAGATATGGGATAACCCAAAGAAATACAACAAGGATGCGGCTTGGTTAAAAGAGGTGGATGCAAATAAAACAGAAGTTGAAATGAAAGAACTAGTAATAACAACAACAATGGTAGAAAAAAGAGCAAAGAAAATCAAAAATTGGTCAGCACCAGGTGAAGATGAACTGCATGGGTTTTGGTTGAAACATCTAACTGTTATACACCCACTCATTGCCAAGCAGTTCAACAATATACTACAAGGAGGAGAAATTGAAAAGTGGCTAACAACTGGGAAAACCTACCTAATAATGAAAAATCCAGCAAAAGGGGCAACACCAGGTAACTACAGGCCAATTACCTGCTTACCAACAACTTTCAAATTACTAACTGGTGTGGTAGCTGATGCAGTACAACAGCATCTAGTTGAAAACAATCTCTTTCCACCTGAGCAGAAAGGAAACCGCCCCAATAGCAGAGGAACAAAAGATCAACTCCTAATAGACAAAATGATCTTGGAAAACTGCAAGAGAAGGAAGACCAACCTGAATGTGGCATGGATTGACTACAAAAAGGCATTTGACTCTCTGCCACATGATTGGATAATAAAGTGCCTAGAAATAACAGGAGTCAGTAGAAACATCAGAAAATTTGTGCAAAGATCGATGGCACATGGAAGACACAGTTGCAGATCAATGGTGAGAGAGCTGGG
This sequence comes from Crotalus tigris, assembly GCF_016545835.1. NCBI lineage: Eukaryota > Metazoa > Chordata > Lepidosauria > Squamata > Viperidae > Crotalus > Crotalus tigris. The sequence goes on from NW_024097922.1 coordinate 28,188, forward strand.
AGAGGTTAATATCAAGAGAGGAATATTTCAAGGAGATTCATTATCACCATTACTATTTGTTATTGCACTGTTTCCTCTGTCAACAATACTGAATAACTCAGGACATGGCTATCAAACATCAAAAACATCTGCCAGACTATCCCACCTCCTTTATATGGATGATCTGAAGCTGTATGGAAAAACATCATCTGAAATAGAATCGCTGCTCAACACTGTCCGTATATATAGCCAAGATATTGTAATGGAGTTTGGCTTGGACAAATGTGCCACACTTACTATCAAACAAGGAAAAATAATGAAAACTGAAGGAATCAAGATGCCCCACGAAAATAACATTAAGAGTCTGGATGAGGAAGAGTACTACAAATACTTGGGTATCCTTCAGGCTGACAACATCAAGCACACTGAAGTCAAGAAAAAGATTAGAGGTGAATACATCAAGAGAGTGAAGAAGATCTTAAAATCCAAACTCAATGGAGGAAATACCATAAAGGCAATCAACACCTGGGCAATCCCAGTCATTAGGTACACAGCTGGAATAGTGGACTGGACTCAAGCAGAACTAAAAGCAATGGATAGGTAGACCAGAAAAATAATGACAATGAATCATGCCCTTCATCCACGCAGTGACATTGACAGACTTTATCTACCAAGGCAAATAGGTGGGCGTGGAATGCTACAAGTACATCAGATGGTTGAAGAAGAAAAAATGGCTTTGGAAGAATATCTGAAGAACAATGATGAAGATGCACTGAAATTAGTATATCAGGAAGGCTTACTAACTACTGGAGAGACCAAACTGGCCTTCAAGAAAGACCAAATGAAGAACAGAATAGAGGCATGGGAAGACAAAGCACTACATGGCCAATACATGAAAAAAATAGCTGGGAAAGCAGATAATAATAAAACCTGGCAATGGCTAAGAGCAGGAAAATTGAAGAAAGAGACCGAGGGACTAATTCTGGCTGCACAAGACCAAGCCTTAAGGACAAATGCATACAAAGTCAAAATTGAGAAGACAGCAACAGACAGTAAGTGCCGCCTATGCAAAGAAGCTGAAGAAACAGTGGACCACCTGGTAAGCTGTTGCAAGAAGATTGCACAGACTGACTACAAGCAGCGGCATGACAAAGTAGCAACAATGGTGCATTGGAAGATCTGCAAAAAATATCATTTGCCTGTAAGCAAAAACTGGTGGGATCATAAAATAGAGAAAGTCATAGAAAATGATAAAATTAAACTGCTCTGGGACTTCAGAATTCAAACAGACAAGCACCTGCAACATAACACCCCAGACTTAACAATTGTCGATAAGAAAGACAAAAAAGTCTGGATAGTGGACGTGGCAGTGCCTGGAGATAGCAGAATAGAAGAGAAAGAACTGGAGAAGATAACAAAATACAAAGACCTACAAATAGAAATAGAAAGACTGTGGCAAAAGCAAGCAAGGGTAGTACCAATAGTCATAGGCTCCTTGGGTGCAATCCCAAAACAACTGGAGCGCCACTTGAACACCATTGGCATTGACAAATTCGCTATTATTCAATTGCAAAAGGCAGCCTTATTAGGAACTGCTTCCATCCTGCGACGATATCTGTAATACCATCAAACATCCACATCTGCCTATCCAAGGTCCTGGGTAAGGACTCGATAGGTAGACAAAATGCCAAATCCAGTCTGAACATCTGGCTGACTGTGCGATGATCGATAATAATAATAATAATGTTTAAAGGGACCTTAAAGGTCTTCTAGTCCAAGCCCCGGCTCAGGCAGGAAACCCTATACCATTTCAGACAAATGGTTGTACAATCTCATCTTAAAAAATTCCAGTGTTGGAGCATTCAAAACTTCTGGAGGCGGTTTAGGTTTAGGTTTAGGTTTAGGTTTAGGTTTAGGGTTAGGGTAAGGTTTAGGGTTAAGTTTAGGTTTAGGGCTAGGGTTAGGGTTAAGGTTAGGGTTAGGGTTAGGGTTAGAGTTAGGGTTAGGGTTAGGGTTAGGGTTAGGGTTAGGGTTAGGGTTAGGGTTAGGGTTAGAACTGGTGCATTCTTTTTAGATATCCTCTTCTTGTTGGACTTGATCTGTAGTTAGGGTTAGGGTTAGGGTTAGGGTTCGGGTTAGGGTTAGGGTTAAGGTTAGAACTGGTGCATTCGTTTTAGATATCCTCTTCTTCTTGGACTTGATCTGTAGTAACAGACCATTATTTCTTTGTTTTCAATCACTGTGTATCTGCGACGGGTAAACTTCTTTTCTTCCAGTAGTTCTGCAGCTGGTGGCCCCTCAGCCAACAGTTCTGAGTCCTGTAACCCATTTTTCACCAGATATCCAGGAATTCCGATATCTAGCACGGACCTTCTTAGCCTGGGCGACGTCTGAGCCGGTATTGCATTCTGCAATTTTTTATGGGAGAGACACTCTTTGTCTGACTCCTCTGATGAGACCTGTCCAGTATGGTTGAACCTCTGGCATAGGTCTCATCTTCCTCAGAGTACACAAGCCCCACAACCACGTCAAGGTAGTGCCTCACTGGGGGTTAATAATAATTAGTAATAGGCTCCTTGGTTGCAATCCCAAAACAACTGGAGCTCCACTTGAACACCATTGGTACTGACAAATTTGATATTAGTCAATTGCAAAAGGAGGCCTTACTAGGAACTGCTTCCATCCTGCGACGATATCTGTAATACCATCAATCATCCACATCTGCCTATCCCAGGTCCTGGGTAAGGAATCGATAGGTAGACAAAATACCAAATCCAGTCTGAACATCTGGCTGACTGTGCGATGATCAATAATAATAATAATAATAATAATAATAATAATAATAATAATAATAAGAGTAATAATGTTGGAAGGGACCTTAGAGGTCTTCTAGTCCAACCCCCTGCTCAGGCAGGAAACCCTATACCATTTCAGACAAATGGTTGTCCAATCTCATCTTAAAAAATTCCAATGTTGGAGCATTCACAACTTCTGGAGGCGGTTTAGGTTTAGGTTTAGGGTTAGGTTTAGGGTAACGTTTAGGGTTCGGTTTAGGGTTAGGTTTAGGGTTAGGTTTAGGGTTAGGATTAGGTTTAGGGTTAGGGTTAGGGTTAGGTTTAGGGTTAGGGTTAGGGTTAGAACTTTTGCATTCGTTTTAGATATCCTCTTCTTGTAGGACTTGATCTGTAGTAACAGATCATTATTTCTTTGTTTTCAATCACTGTGTATCTGCGACGGGTAAACATTTTTTCTTGCAGTAGTTCTGCAGCTGCTGGCCCTGGTTGCTCAGCCAACAGTCCTGAGTCCTGTAACCCATCTTTCACCAGATATCCAGGAATTCCGATATCTAGCGCGGACCTTGTTAGCCTGGGTGACGTCCGAGCCGGTATGGCATTCTGCAATTTTTTATGGGAGAGACACTCTTTGTCTGACTCCTCTGATGAGACCTGTCCAGTATGGTTGAACCTCTGGCATAGCTCTCATCTTCCTCAGAGTACACAATCCCCACAAGCACGTCAAGGTAGTGCCTCACTGGGGGTTAATAATAATTAGTAATAGGCTCCTTGGGTGCAATCCCAAAACAACTGGAGCACCACTTGAACAGCATTGGTATTGACAAATTTGCTATTAGTCAATTGCAGAAGGAGGCCTTAATAGGAACTGCTTCCATCCTGTGACGATATCTGTAATACCATCAAACATCCACATCTGCCTATCCCAGGACCTGGGTAAGGATAGGTAGACAAAATACCAAATCCAGTCTGAATATCTGGCTGACTGTGCGATGATCAATAATAATAATAATAATAATAATAATAATAATAATAATAATAATAATAATAATAATAATAATAATAATAAGGTTGGAAGGGACCTTAGAGGTGTTCTAGTCCAACCCCCTGCTCAGGCAGGAAACCTTATACCATTTCAGACAAATGGTTGTCCAATCTCATCTTAAAAAATTCCAGTGTTGGAGCATTCACAACTTCTGGAGGCGGTTTAGGGTTAGGGTTAGGGTTAGGTTTAGTGTTAGGGTTAGGGTTAGGTTTAGGGTTAGGTTTAGGGTTAGGTTTAGGTTTAGGGTTAGGGTTAGGGTTAGGGTTAGGGTTAGGGTTAGGGTTAGGGTTAGGGTTAGGGTTAGGTTTAGGGTTAGGTTTAGGGTTAGGGTAAGGTTTAGGGTTAGGGTTAGGGTTAGGGTTAGGGTTAGGGTTAGGGTTAGGGTTAGGTTTAGGGTTAGGTTTAGGGTTAGGGTAAGGTTTAGGGTTAGGTTTAGGGTTAGGGTTATGGTTAGGGTTAGTTTTACGGTTAGGTTTAGGTTTAGGTTTAGGTTTAGGTTTAGGTTTAGGTTTAGGGTTAGGGTTAGGGTTAGGGTTAGGGTAAGGTTTAGGGTTAGGTTTAGGATTAGGATTAGGTTTACGTTTAGGGTTAGGGTTAGAGTTAGGGTTAGGGTTAGGGTTAGGGTTAGGGTTAGGATAAGGTTTAGGGTTAGGTTTAGGGTTAGGTTTAGGGTTAGGGTTAGGGTTAGGGTTAGGGTATGGTTTAGGATTAGGATTAGGATTAGGTTCAGGGTTAGGGTTATTGTTAGGGTTAGGGTTAGTGTTAGTGTTAGGGTTAGGGTTAGTGTTAGGGTTAGGTTTAGGGTTAGGGTTAGGGTTAGGTTTAGGGTTAGGGTTAGGGTTAGTGTTAGTGTTAGGGTTAGTGTTAGGGTTAGGGTTAGGCTTAGGCTTAGGTTTAGGCTTAGGCTTAGGCTTAGGCTTAGGCTTAGGCTTAGGCTTAGGCTTAGGGTGAGGTTTAGGGTTAGGGTTAGGGTTAGGTTTAGGGTTAGGGTTAGGGTTAGGTTTAGGGTTAGTATTAGGGTTAGGGTTAGGGTTAGGGTTAGGGTTAGGGTTCAGCTTAGGCTTAGGCTTAGGCTTAGGCTTAGGCTTAGGCTTAGAACTGGTGCATTTGTTTGTGATATCCTCTTCTTGTTGGACTTGATCTGTAATAACAGATCATTATTTCTTTGTTTTCAATCACTGTGTTTCTGCGACGGGTAAACATCTTTCCTTCCAGTAGTTCTGCAGCTGCTGGCCCTGGTTGCTCAGCCAACAATCCTGAGTCCTGTAACCCATTTTTCACCAGATATCCAGGAACTCCAATATCTAGCGTGGACCTTGTTAGCCCGGGCAACGTCCGAGCCGGTATGGCATTCTGCAATTTACATCTCACCATATTTTTTATGGGAGATACACTCTTTGTCTGACTCCTCTGATGAGACCTGTCCAGTATGGTTGAACTGTGGCATAGCTCTCGATGTCACAAGTTCTGACTAATGAAGCACTTCAAAGAACTTTCAGGCATGTTTCCTAAAGTCTTTATTTGCAGAGCTACAAATTATGCCGGTCACCATTGGACTAATTGATGCCAGAATCTGAACTTCCGGTCGCTGGCATCAAGCTTTCCTTGCTCAACCCCTCCCTTCTCATGCAGTCACAGGTCACATTATCCAATTAGTGAGAAGGTCAAACGTTTACTTCCTCTTTCTTTCCCAGGCTTTTTTCCCCCGCCCAGTCTAAGCTAAGTATTAACCCAATAAATGCCAGACAGTTTTGCATATTGTCAAAGCAAGAATATACAGTATTTGCAGCATTGACATCCAGCCCCCCTTACAAGAAGGACAGAACCTGTAAAGTAAACAAAAGCATATGTTAAGGGTTATCTTTCGGTTTGTTGGGGTGTTTCACATGAAACCTTTTGATCAATCTGTCAGCGTTCACTTCACTAGATTTCACCCAGGTGGCTTCAGACAATGGGTATCCCTTCCATTGTACCAAATACTGTAATTTCCCTCTAAAGATTCTGGAGTCAAGAATACGTTTCACTTCATAGTGGGTCTGCCCTGCCACTACGAGGGGTCCAGGTGCCTTCTGCTGCTGCTGATCATCCATCTGCTGGGGAAACCCATCTACCCATTGCTGCAGATGCCTCAGACTGGAACTCACACTCTCTTCAGGGTTGGGGTCTCTGGCTGGCAAAGGCAGGGTCTGACAGGCTTCCTGCTGGGCTCCCCATCGCTCTTGTGGCCACCCCAGTTGCTGTAGGCCCCAACCTGGCTGCAGATTTATGCCCAGGGGTTGCACGTTTGGGGGCTGTGGCCAACCTCCTTGCTGTGGCTGTTCTCCCCCCAGCTGCTGATTTCCTGGCTTCTGTACCACCCCAAGACATTGCAAGGCATCTATTGGCTGTGGTAAGTTCAGAGGACATGGATCAGCCACTTGCTGGGGAACCCAATTTCCCCTTTGCTGCAGAGGATTCAAACTGGGATTCTCTCTCTTAGGGATGAAGGTTTCACTTTGTAGGGACTGTTTTCTGTTTCTCATTTCTAAGTTTTGAAATCTTTTCAACGACTCACCCATAACTGTGTTATCTGTCCATTCTGCTTTTGAAGTCTTCGCTCTCAGCTGGGAAATCTGCCAAATTTCTCTCTCCCCCGACTTGCTGGCTGTCGCTTTCCCCCCTGGGGAAACTGTTACAGCTACGGGGTTGGTTTCAGGCAATTTTTTTTTTCTCCATAATGAGATCTCCCCCGAGGCTGCTGTTGATAAATCTGGACGTAGATCGTTTGAAAAGAGTGTGGATTCTGGCATGATGTCACAAGTTCCGACTAATGAAGCACTTCAAAGAACTTTCAGGCATGTTTCCTAAAGTCTTTATTTGCAGAGCTACAAATTATGCCGGTCACCATTGGACTAATTGATGCCAGAATCTGAACTTCCGGTCGCTGGCATCAAGCTTTCCTTGCTCAACCCCTCCCTTCTCATGCAGTCACAGGACACATTATCCAATTAGTGAGAAGGTCAAACGTTTACTTCCTCTTTCTTTCCCGGGCTTTTTTCCCCCGCCCAGTCTAAGCTAAGTATTAACCCAATAAATGCCAGACAGTTTTGCATATTGTCAAAGGAAGAATATACAGTATTTGCAGCATTGACATCCATCTTCCTCAGAGTACACAAGCCCCACAACCACGTCAAGGTAGTGCCTCACTGGGGGTTAATAATAATTAGTAATAGGCTCCTTGGGTGCAATCCCAAAACAACTGGAGCACCACTTGAACACCATTGGTATTGACAAATTTGCTATTAGTCAATTGCAAAAGGAGGACTTACTAGGAACTGCTTCCATCCTGCGACGATATCTGTAATACATTCAAACATCCACATCTGCCTATCCCAGGTCCTGGGTAAGGACTCGATAGGTAGACAAAATACCAAATCCAGTCTGAACATCTGACTGACTGTGCGATGATCAATAATAATAATAATAATAATAATAATAATAATAATGTTGGAAGGGACCTTAGAGGTCTTCTAGTCCAACCCCCTGCTCAGGCAGGAAATACTATACCATTTCAGACAAATGGTTGTCCAATCTCATCTTAAAAAATTCCAGTGATGGAGCACTCACAACTTCTGGACGCGGTTTAGCTTTAGCTTTAGGTTTAGGTTTAGGTTTAGGGTTAGGGATAGGGTTAGGGTTAGGGTTAGGGTTAGGTTTAGGGTTAGGTTTAGGGTTAGGTTTAGGTTTAGGGTTAGGGGGTTAGGGTTAGGGTTAGGGTTAGGGTTAGGGTTAGGGTTAGGGTTAGGGTTAGGGTTAGGGGTTAGGGTTAGGGTTAGGGGGTTAGGGTTAGGGTTAGGGTTAGGGTAAGGTTTAGGGTTTAGCTTTAGGGTTAGGGTTAGGGTTAGGGTTAGGGTTAGGGTTAGGGTTGGGTTAGGGTTAGGGTTAGGGTTAGGGTTAGGGTTAGGGTTAGGGTTAGGGTTAGGGTTAGGGTTAGGGTTAGGGTTAGGTTAGAGTTAGGGTTAGGGTTAGGGTTAGGCTTAGGCTTAGGTTTAGGCTTAGGTTTAGGCTTAGGTTTAGGCTTAGGGTTAGGGTTAGGGTTAGGGTTAGGGTTAGGGTTAGGGTTAGGGTTAGGGTTAGGGTTAGGGTTAGGGTTAGGGTTAGGGTTAGGGTTAGTGTTAGTGTTAGGGTTAGGGTTAGGGGTAGGCTTAGGCTTAGGCTTAGGCTTAGGCTTAGGCTTAGGCTTAGGGTTAGGGTTAGGCTTAGGGTTAGAACTGGTGCATTCGTTTGGGATATCCTCTTCTTGTTGGACTTGATCTGTAATAACAGATCATTATTTCTTTGTTTTCAATCACTGTGTTTCTGCGACGGGTAAACATCTTTTCTTCCAGTAGTTCTGCAGCTGCTGGCCCTGGTTGCTCAGCCAACAATCCTGAGTCCTGTAACGCATTTTTCACCAGATATCCAGGAACTCCAATATCTAGCGTGGACCTTGTTAGCCCGGGCAACGTCCGAGCCGGTATGGCATTCTGCAATTTACGTCTCACCATATTTTTTATGGGAAAGACACTCTTTGTCTGACTCCTCTGATGAGGCCTTTCCAGTATGGTTGAACTGTGGCATAGCTCTCATCTTCCTCAGAGTACACAAGCCCCACAAACACGTCAAGGTAGTGCCTCACTGGGGTTAATGATAATTAGTAATAGGCTCCTTGGGTGCAATCCCAAAACAACTGGAGCACCACTTGAACACCATTGGTATTGACAAATTTGCTATTAGTCAATTGCAAAAGGAGGACTTACTAGGAACTGCTTCCATCCTGCGACGATATTTGTAATACATTCAAACATCCACATCTGCCTATCCCAGGTCCTGGGTAAGGACTCGATAAGTAGACAAAATACCAAATCCAGTCTGAACATCTGACTGACTGTGCGATGATCAATAATAATAATAATAATAATAATAATATTAATAATGTTGGAAGGGACCTTAGAGGTCTTCTAGTCCAACCCCCTGCTCAGGCAGGAAACCCTATACCATTTCAGACAAATGGTTGTCCAATCTCATCTTAAAAAATTCCAGTGTTGGAGCATTCACAACTTCTGGAGGCGTTTTAGGTTTAGGTTTAGGGTTAGGTTTAGGGTAAGGTTTAGGGTTAGGTTTAGGGTTAGGTTTAGGGTTAGGATTAGGTTTAAGGTTAGGTTTAGGGTTAGGGTTAGGGTTAGGGTTAGGGTGAGGTTTAGGGTTAGGGTTAGGGTTAGGGTTAGGGTTAGGTTTAGGGTTAGGCTTAGGCTTAGGCTTAGGCTTAGGCTTAGGCTTAGGCTTAGGCTTAGGCTTAGGCTTAGGCTTAGGTTTAGGCTTAGGCTTAGGCTTAGGCTTAGGCTTAGGGTGAAGGTTAGGGTTAGGGTTAGGGTTAGGGTTAGGGTTAGGGTTAGGGTTAGGGTTAGGGTTAGGGTTAGGGTTAGGGTTAGGGTTAGGGTTAGCCTTAGGCTTAGCCTTAGGCTTAGGCTTAGGCTTAGGCTTAGGCTTAGGTTTAGGCTTAGAACTGGTGCATTTGTTTTGGATAACCTCTTCTTGTTGGAATTGATCTGTAGTAACAGAACATTATTTCTTTCTTTTAAATCACTGTGTATCTGCGACGGGTAAACATATTTTCTCCCAGCAGTTCTGCAGCTGCTGGCCCTGGTTGCTTAGCCAACAGTCCTGAGTCCTGTAACCCATCTGTAACATCTTTTTCACCAGATATCCAGGAACTCCGATATCTAGCGCGGACCTTGTTAGCCCGGGCCACGTCCGAGTCGATATGGCATTCTGCAATTTACGTCTCACCATATTTTTTATGGGAGAGACACTCTTTGTCTGACTCCTCTGATGAGTCCTGTCCAGTATGGTTGAACCTCTGGCATAGCTCTCATCTTCCTCAGAATACACAAGCCCCACAACCCCGTCAAGGTAGAGCCTCACTGGGGGTTAAAAATAATTAGTAATAGGCTCCTTGGGTGCAATACCAAAACAAGTGGAGCACCACTTGAACACCATTGGTATTGACAAATTTGCTATTAGTCAATTTTAAAAGGAGGCCTTACTAGGAATTGCTTCCATCCTGCGACGATATCTGTAATACCATCAAACATCCACATCTGCCTATCCCAGGTCCTGGGTAAGGACTCGATAGGTAGACAAAATACCAAACCCAGTCTGAACATCGGGCTGACTATGCGATGATCAATAATAATAATAACAATAATAATAGGCACTACCTTGACGTGGGTGTGGGGCTTGTGTACTCTGAGGAAGATGAGAGCTATGCTAGAGGTTCAACCATACTGGACAGGTCTCATCAGAGGAGTCAGACAAAGAGTGTCTCTCCCATAAAAAATATGGTGAGACGTAAATTTCAAAATGCCATACCGGCTCGGACGTCGCCCGGGTTAACAAGGTCCGCACTAGATATTGGAGTTCCTGGATATCTGGTGAAAAATGGGTTACAGGACTCAGGACTGTTGGCTGAGCAACCAGGGCCAGCAGCTGCAAAACTACTGGAAGAAAAGGTGTTTACCCGTCGCAGATACACAGTGATGGAAAACAAAGAAATAATGATCTGTTACTACAGATCAAGTCCAACAAGAAGAGGATATCTAAAACGAATGCACCAGTTCTGGAAAGAACAACATCCAGAATCAGAAATAACAGAACAGAGACTAGCAGATCAACGCCAATTTATAACACGAAATAAAGTATTCACAGAAACAGAATTGGACGAACTGCAAAGGTTTACCCAAGGCAAAGAAATCAAAGCCTTACCAGAAGTAATTCAGAATGTAGAGGCAAACCAGGGGAGTTGGCAGTGAAGGAATCCAGCAGAGATATACAACTGTTCTCATTTGGAAACCAGGCACCTCTTCCTCAGGAAGAACAAACCCCTCTAACTAAAGAAATAAAGAATTGAAACAAAGAATAACTGAGCATCTAGAACAGCACAAAAACAACAGAATAAGGCTACCTGCATTGAAGCTTGTTCCAAAGAAACAGCTAGCACAAGCATTAAAAGATGCAAATATTGCAATATCAAGTATAAGCACCAATTCACTGCAAGAAACAAACCAACTAATGTACAGCACAGCTGCAGTTATAACAGAATACCTGGGATGCAAAATCAACAAAGAAGAAAAACAAACAAACAGTGCACCAGAAAAATGGAAGGTTAGACTAGAAAATAAGATCAGCAAGTTAAGATCACATGCAAGCAAGCTAGAACAGATGAAAGAAAAGAAGCTGAAGAACAAGAAGACCAAAGAATACCTAATCAAGAAATACCACTTAGAAACAAGGAAGATCAAGGAAGCACTGGAAATAATAAAGCAACAATAACAGCTATAGCCAGGAAAATCAGTAGATATGAAGCTTGAATTGCAAACTACAGGCAGAACCTCCAATTTCAATCCAATCATAAACTTTCTACAATCCATATGTAGAAAGTGCAAGAATCGTCAGTACCTGACAAGGATAGAACGTGCAATTCTGGAAGCAGATATGGGATAACCCAAAGAAATACAACAAGGATGCAGCTTGGTTAAAAGAGGTGGATGCAAATAAAACAGAAGTTGAAATGAAAGAACTAGTAATAACAACAAAAATGGTAGAAAAAAGAGCACAGAAAATCAAAAATTGGTCAGCACCAGGTGAAGATGAACTGCATGGGTTTTGGTTGAAACATCTAACTGTTATACACCCACTCATTGCCAAGCAGTTCAACAATATACTACAAGGTGGAGAAATTGAAAAGTGGCTAACAACTGGGAAAACCTACCTAATAAGGAAAAATCCAGCAAAAGGGGCAACACCAGGTAACTACAGGCCAATTACCTGCTTAACAACAACTTCAAATTACTAACTGGTGTAGTAGCTGATGCAGTGCAACAGCATCTAGTTGAAAACAATCTCTTTCCACCTGAGCAGAAAGGAAACCGCCCCAATAGCAGAGGAACAAAAGATCAACTCCTAATAGACAAAATGATCTTGGAAAACTGCAAGAGAAAGAAGACCAACCTGAATGTGGCATGGATTGACTACAAAAAGGCATTTGACTCTCTGCCACATGATTGGATAATAAAGTGCCTAGAAATAACAGGAGTCAGTAGAAACATCAGAAAATTTGTGCAAAGATCAATGGCACAATGGAAGACACAGTTGCAGATCAATGGTGAGAAGCTGGGAGAGGTTAATATCAAGAGAGGAATATTTCAAGGAGATTCATTATCACCATTACTATTTGTTATTGCCCTGTTTCCTCTGTCAACAATACTGAATAACTCAGGACATGGCTATCAAACATCAAAACATCTGCCAGACTATCCCACCTCCTTTATATGGATGATCTGAAGCTGTATGGAAAAACATCATCTGAAATAGAATCGCTGCTCAACACTGTCTGTATATATAGCCAAGATATTGTAATGGAGTTTGGCTTGGACAAATGTGCCACACTTACTATCAAACAAGGAAAAATAATGAAAACTGAAGGAATCAAGATGCCCCACGAAAATAACATTAAGGGTCTGGATGAGGAAGAGTACTACAAATACTTGGGTATCCTTCAAGCTGACAACATCAAGCACACTGAAGTCAAGAAAAAGATTAGAGGTGAATACATCAAGAGAGTGAAGAAGATCTTAAAATCCAAACTCAATGGAGAAATAACATAAGGCAATCAACACCTGGGCAATCCCAGTCATTAGGTACACAGGCCTGGAATAGTGGACTGGACTCAAGCATAACAAAAGCAATGTGGTAGGCAGAGGCAGACCAAAAAAATATGACAATGAATCATGCCCTTCATCCACGGCAGTTACATTGATAGCCTTTATCTATAGGCAGAATAGGTTGGCGTTGATGCTACAAGTAATCATATGTTGAAGAAGAAAAAATGGCTTTGGTAAGAATATCTGAAGAAACAAATGGATGAAGATGCCACTGAATTAGTAAATCCGGAATCTTACTACTACTGGAGAGCTACCAAACTCGGCGCTTCAAGAAGAACCAAATGAGAACGATAGAGCTGGGAGACAAAGCACTACATGGCCCAATACATTAAAAAAATCGCTGGAAAGCAGATAACAATAAAACTGGCAATGGCTAAGAAGCAGGAAAATTGAAGAAAGAGACGAGTGACTAATTCTGGCTGCACAAGACCAAGCCGTAAGGACAAATGCATATAAAGTCAAAATTGAGAAGACAGCAACAGACAGTAAGTGCCGCCTATGCAAAGAAGCTGAAGAAACAGTGGACCACCTGGTAAGCTGTTGCAAGAAGATTGCACAGACTGACTACAAGCAGCGGCATGACAAAGTAGCAACAATGGTGCATTGGAAGATCTTCAAAAAATATCATTTGCCTGTAAGCAAAAACTGGTGGGATCATAAAATAGAGAAAGTCATAGAAAATGATAAAATTAAACTGCTCTGGGACTTCAGAATTCAAACAGACAAGCACCTGCAAAATAACACCCCAGACTTAACAATTGTCGATAATAAAGACAAAAAAGTCTGGATAGTGGACGTGGCAGTGCCTGGAGATAGCAGAATAGAAGAGAAAGAACTGGAGAAGATAACAAATACAAAGACCTACAAATAGAAATAGAAAGACTGTGGCAAAAAGCAATCAGGGTAGGACCAATAGTCCAAGTCTCCTTGTGTGCATCCCCAAAAAATGGAGCGCCACTTGACACCATTGGCATTGACAAATTCGCTATTAGTCAATTGCAAAGCAGCCTTATTATGAAACTGCTTCCTCCTTGCGACGATATCTGTAATCATCAAAAACATCCACATCGGCCTATCCCAGTCCTGGGTAATGACTCGATAGGTAGACAAAATGCCTAAATCCCGTCCTGACATCTGGCTGACTTTTGCGATGATCGATAATAATAATGTTGAAGGACCTTAGATGTCTTCTAGTCCACCCCGCTGCTCGGCGTAAATCCTATACCATTTCAGACAAATGGGTTGTCCAATCTCTCTTAAAAAATTCCAGTGTTGGAGCACTCACAACTTCTGGACGCAGTTTAGCTTTAGGTTTAGGTTTAGGTTTAGGTTTAGGGTTAGGGTTCAGGTTAGGGTTAGGGTTAGGGTTCGGGTTAGGGTTAGGGTTAGGGTTAGGGTTAGGGTTAGGGTTAGGGTTAGGGTTAGGGTTAGGGTTAGAGTTAGGGTTAGGGTGAGGTTTAGGGTTAGGGTTAGGGTTAGGGTTAGGGTTAGGGTGAGGTTTAGGGTTAGGGTTAGGGTTAGGGTTAGGGTTAGGGTTAGGGTTACGGTTAGGGTTAGGGTTAGGGTTAGGGTTAGGGTTAGGGTTAGGGTTAGAGTTAGGTTTAGGATTAGCGTTAGGGTTAGGGTTAGGGTTAGGGTGAGGTTTAGGGTTAGGGTAAGGGTTAGGGTTAGGGTTAGGGTTAGGTTTACGGTTAGGGTTAGGGTTTGGCTTAGGCTTAGGCTTAGGCTTAGGGTGAGGGTGAGGGTTAGCGTTAGGGTTAGAGTTAGGTTTAGGTTTAGGTTTAGGGTTAGGGTTAGGATTAGGGTTAGGGTTAGGGTTAGGGTTAGGGTTAGGCTTAGGCTTAGGCTTAGGCTTAGGCTTAGGCTTAGGCTTAGGCTTAGGTTTAGGCTTAGAACTGGTTTATTCGTTTTGGATAACCTCTTCTTGTTGGACTTGATCTGTAGTAACAGAACATTATTTCTTTCTTTTAAATCACTGTGTATCTGCGACAGGTAAACATCTTTTCTCCCAGCAGTTCTGCAGCTGCTGGCCCTGGTTGCTCAGCCAACAGTCCTGAGTCCTGTAACCCAATTTTCACCAGATATCCAGGAACTCCCATATCTAGCGCGGACCTTATTAGCCCGGGCCACGTCCGAGCCGGTATGGCGTTCTGCAATTTACATCTCACCATATTTTTTATGGGAGAGACATTCTTTGTCTGACTCCTCTGATGAGACCTGTGCAGTATGGTTGAACCTCTGGCATAGCCCTCATCTTCCTCAGAGTACACAAGCCCCACAACCACGTTAAGGTAGTGCCTCACTGGGGGTTAATGATAATTAGTAATAGGCTCCTTGGGTGCAGTCCCAAAACCACTGGAGCACCACTTGAACACCATTGGTATTGACAAATTTGCTATTAGTCAATTGCAAAAGGAGGCCTTACTAGGAACTGCTTCCGTCCTTTGACGATATCTGTAATACCATGAAACATCCACATCTGCCTATCCCAGGTCCTGGGTAAGGAGTCGATAGGTAGACAAAATTCCAAATCCAGTCTGTACATCTGGCTGACTGTGCGATGATCAATAATAATAATAATAATAATAATAATAGTAATAATAATAATAATAATAATAATAATAATAATAATAATAATAATAATAATAATGTTGGAAGGGACCTTAGAGGTCTTCTAGTCCAACCCCCTGCTCAGGCAGGAAACCCTCTACCATTTCAGACAAATGTTTGTCCAATCTCATCTTAAAAAATTCCAGTGTTGGAGCACTCACAAACTTCTGGACGCGGTTTAGGTTTAGGTTTAGGGTTAGGGTTAGGGTTAGGGTTAGGGTTAGGGTTAGGGTAAGGTTTAGGGTTAGGTTTAGTGTTAGGGTTAGGGTTAGGGTTAGGGTTACGGTTAGGGTAAGGTTTAGGTTTAGGTTTAGGTTTAGGTTTAGGTTTAGGGTTAGGGTTAGTGTTAGGCTTAGGCTTAGTCTTACGCTTAGGCTTAGGCTTAGGCTTAGGCTTAGGCTTAGAGTTAGGGTTAGAACTGGTGCATTCGTTTTGGATATCCTCTTCTTGTTGGACTTGATCTGTAGTAACAGATCATTATTTCTTTGTTTTCAATCACTGTGTATCTGCGACGGGTAAACATCTTTTCTTCCAGTAGTTCTGCAGCTGCTGGCCGTGGTTGCTCAGCCAACAGTCCTGAGTCCTGTAACACATTTTTCACCAGATATCCAGGAACTCCAATATCTAGCAAAGACCTTGTTAGCCGGGGCAACGTCCGAGCCGGTATGGCATTCTGCAATTTACGTCTCACCATATTTTTTTTGGGAGAGACACTCTTTGTCTGACTCCTCTGATGAGACCTGTCCAGTATGGTTGAACCTCGGGCGTAGCTCTCATCTTCCTCAGAGTACACAAGCCCCACAACCACGTCAAGGTAGTGCCTCACTGGGGGTTAATAATAATTAGTAATAGGCTCCTTGGGTGCAATCCCAAAACAACTGGAGCACTACTTGAATACCATTGGTATTGACAAATTTGCTATTAGTCAATTGCAAAAGGAGGCCTTACTAGGAACTGCTTCCATCCTGCGACGATATCTGTAATACCATCAAACATCCACATCTGCCTATCCCAGGTCCTGGGTAAGGACTCGATAGGTAGACAAAATGCCAAATCCAGTCTGAACATCTGGCTGACTGTGCGATGATCGATAATAATAATGTTGGAAGGGACCTTAGAGGTCTTCTAGTCCAACCCCCTGCTCAGGCAGGAAATCCTATACCATTTCAGACAAATGGTTGTCCAATCTCATCTTAAAAAATTCCAGTGTTGGAGCACTCACAACTTCTGGACGCAGTTTAGCTTTAGGTTTAGGTTTAGGTTTAGGTTTAGGGTTAGGGTTCGGGTTAGGGTTAGGGTTAGGGTTCGGGTTAGGGTTAGGGTTAGGGTTAGGCTTAGGGTTAGAGTTAGGTTTAGGATTAGAGTTAGGGTTAGGGTTAGGGTTAGGGTTAGGGTGAGGTTTAGGGTTAGGGTTAGGGTTAGGGTTAGGGTTAGGTTTACGGTTAGGGTTAGGGTTAGGGTTAGGGTTAGGGTTTGGCTTAGGCTTAGGCTTAGGCTTAGGCTTAGGCTTAGGCTTAGGGTGAGGGTGAGGGTTAGCGTTAGGTTTAGGTTTAGGTTTAGGTTTAGGGTTAGGGTTAGGGTTAGGGTTAGGGTTAGGGTTAGGCTTAGGCTTAGGCTTAGGCTTAGGCTTAGGCTTAGGCTTAGGCTTAGGCTTAGGCTTAGGCTTAGGTTTAGGCTTAGGCTTAGAACTGGTTCATTCGTTTTGGATAACCTCTTCTTGTTGGACTTGATCTGTAGTAACAAAACATTATTTCTTTCTTTTAAATCACTGTGTATCTGCTACGGGTAAACATCTTTTCTCCCAGCAGTTCTGCAGCTGCTGGCCCTGGTTGCTCAGCCAACAGTCCTGAGTCCTGTAACCCAATTTTCACCAGATATCCAGGAACTCCGATATCTAGCGCGGACCTTATTAGCCCGGGCCACGTCCGAGCCGGTATGGCATTCTGAAATTTATATCTCACCATATTTTTTATGGGAGAGACATTCTTTGTCTGACTCCTCTGATGAGACCTGTGCAGTATGGTTGAACCTCTGGCATAGCCCTCATCTTCCTCAGAGTACACAAGCCCCACAACCACGTCAAGGTAGTGCCTCACTGGGGGTTAATGATAATTAGTAATAGGCTCCTTGGGTGCAGTCCCAAAACCACTGGAGCACCACTTGAACACCATTGGTATTGACAAATTTGCTATTAGTCAATTGCAAAAGGAGGACTTACTAGGAACTGCTTCCATCCTGCGACGATATCTGTAATACCATCAATCATCCACATCTGCCTATCCCAGGTCCTGGGTAAGGAATCGATAGGTAGACAAAATACCAAATCCAGTCTGAACATCTGGCTGACTGTGCGATGATCAATAATAATAATAATAATAATAATAATAATAATAATAATAATGTTGGAAGGGACCTTAGAGGTCTTCTAGTCCAACCCCCTGCTCAGGCAGGAAACCCTCTACCATTTCAGACAAATGTTTGTCCAATCTCATCTTAAAAAATTCCAGTGTTGGAGCTCTCACAAACTTCTGGACGCGGTTTACGTTTAGGTTTAGGGTTAGGGTTAGGGTTAGGGTTAGGTTTAGGGTTAGGGTAAGGTTTAGGGTTAGGTTTAGTGTTAGGGTTAGGGTTAGGGTTAGGGTTAGGGTTAGGGTTAGGGTTACGGTTAGGGTAAGGTTTAGGTTTAGGTTTAGGTTTAGGTTTAGGGTTAGGGTTAGGGTTAGGGTTAGGGTTAGGCTTAGGCTTAGGCTTAGGCTTAGGCTTACGCTTAGGCTTAGGCTTAGGCTTAGAGTTAGGGTTAGAACTGGTGCATTCGTTTTGGATATCCTCTTCTTGTTGGACTTGATCTGTAGTAACAGATCATTATTTCTTTGTTTTCAATCACTGTGTATCTGCGACGGGTAAACATCTTTTCTTCCAGTAGTTCTGCAGCTGCTGGCCGTGGTTGCTCAGCCAACAGTCCTGAGTCCTGTAACCCATTTTTCACCAGATATTCAGGAACTCCGATATCTAGCACAGACCTTGTTAGCCGGGGCAACGTCCGAGCCGGTATGGCATTCTGCAATTTACGTCTCACCATATTTTTTATGGGAGAGACACTCTTTGTCTGACTCCTCTGATGAGACCTGTCCAGCATGGTTGAACCTCGGGCATAGCTCTCATCTTCCTCAGAGTACACAAGCCCCACAACCACGTCAAGGTAGTGCCTGACTGGGGGTTAATAATAATTAGTAATAGGCTCCTTGGGTGCAATCCCAAAACAACTGGAGCACTACTTGAATACCATTGGTATTGACAAATTTGCTATTAGTCAATTGCAAAAGGAGGCCTTACTAGGAACTGCTTCCATCCTACGACGATATCTGTAATACCATCAAACATCCACATCTGCCTACCCCAGGTCCTGGGTAAGGACTCGATAGGTAGAGAAAATTCCAAATCCAGTCTGAACATCTGGCTGACTGTGCGATGATCAATAATAATAATAATAATAATAATAATAATAATAATAATAATAATAATAAGGTTGGAAGGGACCTTAGAGGTCTTCTAGTCCAACCCCCTGCTCAGGCAGGAAACCCTATACCATTTCAGACAAATGGTTGTCCAATCTCATCTTAAAAAATTCCAGTGTTGGAGCACTCACAACTTCTGGACGCGGTTTAGCTTTAGGTTTAGGTTTAGGTTTAGGGTAAGGTTTAGGTTTAGGGTTAGGGTTAGGGTTAGGATTAGGGTTAGGGTTAGGGTTAGGGTTAGGGTTAGGGTTAGGGTTAGGGTTAGGGTTAGGGTTAGAACTGGTGAATTCGTTTTAGATATCCTCTTCTTGTTGGACTTGATCTTTAGCAACAGATCATTATTTCTTTGTTTTCAATCACTGTGTATCTGTGACGGGTAAACAGATTTTCTTCCAGTAGTTCTGCAGCTTCTGGCCCTGGTTGCTCAGCCAACAGTCCTGAGTCCTGTAACCCATTTTTCACCAGATATCCAGGAACTCCGAAATCTAGCGCGGACCTTGTTAGCCCGGGCCACGTCCGAGCCGCTATGGCATTCTGCAATTTACGTCTCACCATATATTTTATGGGAGAGACACTCTTTGTCTGACTCCTCTGACATAGCTCTCATCTTCCTCAGAGTACAGAAGCCCCACAACCACGTCAAAGTAGTGCCTCACTGGGGGATTATTATTATTATTATTATTATTATTATTATTATTATTATTATTATTATTATTATTATATTTCAGAATGTCATACCGGCTCAGACGTCGCCCGGGTGAACAAGGTCCGCGCTACATAACGGAGTTCCTGGATATCTGGTGAAAAATGGGTTACAGGACTCAGGACTGTTGGCTGAGCAACCAGGGCCAGCAGCTGCAGAACTACTGGAAGAAAAGATGTTTACCCGTCGCAGATACACAGTAATTGAAAACAAAGAAATAATGATCTGTTACTACGGATCAAGTCCAACAAGAAGAGGATATCTAAAACGAATGCACCAGTTCTAACCCTAACCCTAACCCTAACACTAACACTAACACTAACCGTAAACCTAACCCTAAACCTAACCCTAAACCTAACCCTAACCCTAACCCTAACCCTAAACCTAAGCCCAAACCTAACCCTAACCCTAACCCTAACCCTAACCCTAACCCTAACCCTAGCCCTAGCCCTAACCCTAACCCTAACCCTAACCCTAACCCTAACCTTACCCTAACCCTAACCCTAAACCTAACCCTAAACCTAACCCTAAAACTTATCCTAAACCTAACCCTAAACCTAACCCTAAACCTAACCCTAAACCGCCTCTAGAAGTTGTGAATGCTCCAACACTGGAATTTTTTAAGATGAGATTGGACAACCATTTGTCTGAAATGGTATAGGGTTTCCTGCCTGAGCAGGGGGTTGGACTAAAAGACCTCTAAGGTCACTTCCAACATTATTATTACTATTATTATCAACAATCATCGCACAGTCAGCCAGATGTTCAGACTGGATTTGGCATTTTGTCTACCTATCGAGTCCTTACCCAGGACCTGGGATAGGCAGATGTGGCTGTTTGATGGTATTACAGGTATCGTCGAAGGATGGAAGCAGTTCCTAATAAGGCCGCCTTTTGCAATTGACTAATAGCGAATTTGTCAATGCCAATGGTGTTCAAGTGGTGCTCCAGTTGTTTTGGGATTGCACCAAAGGAGCCTATTACTATTGGTACTACCCTTGCTTGCTTTTGCCACAGTCTTTCTATTTCTATTTGTAGGTCTTTGTATTTTGTTATCTTCTCCAGTTCTTTCTCTTCTATTCTGCTATCTCCAGGCACTGCCACGTCCACCATCCAGACTTTTTGTCTTTCTTATCGACAATTGTTAAGTCTGGGGTGTTATGTTGCAGGTGCTTGTCTGTTTGAATTCTGAAGTCCCAGAGCAGTTTAATTTTATCATTTTCTATGACTTTCTCTATTTTATGATCCCACCAGTTTTTGCTTACAGGTAAATGATATTTTTTGCAGATCTTCCAATGCACCATTGTTGCTACTTTGTCATGCCGCTGCTTGTAATCAGTTTGTGCAATCTTCTTGAAACAGCTTACCAAGTGGTCCACTGTTTCTTCAGCTTCTTTGCATAGGCGGCACTTACTGTCTGTTGCTGTCTTCTCCATTTTGACTTTGTATGCCTTTGTCCTTAAGGCTTGGTCTTGTGCAGCCAGAATTAGTCCCTCGGTCTCTTTCTTCAATTTTCCTGCTCTTAGCCATTGCAAGGTTTTATTATTATCTGCTTTCCCAGCTATTTTTTTCATGTATTGGCCATGTAGTGCTTTGTCTTCCCATGCCTCTATTCTGTTCTTCATTTGGTCTTTCTTGTAGGCCACTTTGGTCTATCCAGTAGTTAGTAAACCTTCCTGATATACTAATTTCAGTGCATCTTCATCATTGTTCTTCAGATATTCTTCCAAAGCCATTTTTTCTTCTTCACCCATCTGATGTACTTGTAGCATTCCACGCCCACCTATTTGCCTTGGTAGATAAAGTCTATCAATGTCACTGCGTGGATGAAGAGCGTGATTCATTGTCATTATTTTTCTGGTCTGCCTATCCATTGCTTTTAGTTCTGCTTGAGTCCAGTCCACTATTCCAGCTGTGTACCTAATGACTGGGATTGCCCAGGTGTTGATTGCCTTTATGGTATTTCCTCCATTGAGTTTGGCCTTTAAGATCTTCTTCACTCTCTTGATGTATTCACCTCTAATCTTTTTCTTGACTTCAGTGTGC